>NC_055998.1:56009701-56312731 GCF_018446385.1 Zingiber officinale | reverse complement strand
ACAACAAAATCCAAAAGTCCCTTATGAGTCCAAACTGAAATTTACATTAAAGAACATGGTATTTATCTTCTAAATACATTTAGGTACATAAATGAATGAATCACATAGGTTACAACAAAATCCAAAAGTCCCTTATGAGTCCAAACCGAAACCTACATTAAAGAACACGGTAGTTATCTTCTACATACATTAAGGCACATAAATGAATGAATCACATAGGTTACAACAAATCCAAAAGTCCATTATGAGTCCAAACCAAAACCTACATTAAAGAACATGGTAGTTATCTTTTAAGGACATTAAAGTACGCAAATAGATAAAACACACATTTTACAATAAAAATCCAAAATTAACATGTAACATATAAAGTTATCATGATAAGAAGAAACTAAACTAAATCTGAAATTAACATGTAACATATAAAGTTATCATGATAGGAAGTAAGAAGAAACTAAACTAAATCTGAAATACATGTAACATATAAAGTTATTATGATAAGAAGTAAGAAGAAACTAAACTAAATTCAAAATTAACATGTAACATATAAAGTTATCATGATAAGAAGTAAGAAGAAACATAGCATA
The DNA here is from genome assembly GCF_018446385.1 of Zingiber officinale. Classification (NCBI taxonomy): domain Eukaryota; kingdom Viridiplantae; phylum Streptophyta; class Magnoliopsida; order Zingiberales; family Zingiberaceae; genus Zingiber; species Zingiber officinale. Next base: position 56,312,147 of record NC_055998.1, on the reverse strand, counting down.
ACTAAACTTAAATCCGAAATTAACATGCAACTTATAAAGTTCTTGTGATAAGAAGTAAGAAGAAACTTACCATAATGTAAATCCAAAAATTGTCTAATCTACCATGGTACCTAACCACCCATAACTTACGTGAACTAATTAATACATGATATGAGATTATACATATTTATATCCATAGGTCATATGAATTTTTATACATACTAAGCCATGCACATTTTTATATACATATTTAGATATGTAATAAATTTTATACATATTTATATCCATGAGTCATATAAATTTTTATACATATTAAGTCATATAAATTTTTATATGCATATTTGGATATCTAATAAATTTTATATATATTTATATCCAACCATTACTTAATATAATTAATAAATTCAAATTTTATAAATGTAAGATAACTTAATTAAATCTAACTAAATCTATATATTTAAATTAATCAATTAAATATAAATTAATCAAATAAATTCTCTTAATTAAAATAATTAATTTCAGATACTACAGTCTCTCTCTAAGAAATTGAGAAGGAAATGACTAATAAAAGTTCAGAACAAGAGAGATCTCAACATTGTATTTACCTTTTTTGCTTTTATGTCTCCATGTCTGCTAAATTGGCCCTCCATTTCCCATCATCTTCCAATGAAATCTCAAATCATTAATGGAGGAAAGAATAGAACAACAACAAGAATAGGATATGAGGCTTACCTCTTCCAAATGCATCATCATCGACATGGAAGTGTTGAGGTTTGTTCTTGGTATCGAACCATTTTTGTACCATCTTGGACCAACATGACTTCTCCAATCAAAATGAGATCATATATATTAGAAAACAAGATCAGAATTCTCAAAGACCAAACATTTTTGTAATAGAAAACCTTGTCTTTCCTCAAGCTGGCATCTCTCATTGTTCCAAAAGTTCTTCATGCACACAACTGCTGATGATGACACATTTAGAAGAAGCGCAAAAGGCCGACTTTTTTTTTAACGAAGAAGATGACATTTTGTCCACAAAGAAAGAGGGATCTGAAGTCTACGGATCCAAGGAAAGGGAAAAGCTATGATTGTAGATGCAGATTTAGGGAACAAAAATGAATGGGAGAGTGCACACTCTCTTCTGCTTCACGTGTTGGAGGGAATCAACATTGGGGCTTGCATACGTGTGGGAAAGCAGTCGCTATTTAGGGTTGAAGAGGGAATTTAAATCACTGATTATGAATCCAAGATTTTCAGCTGATTAAAAGTAGTGATGAATCATGTATTCATCGTAGAATCAACGAGTCACAGAATCAGTGATGAATCCAGGATTCATTGCAGAATCTGTGATATATCCAGAATTCATCATAGAATCAATGATGAATCCTTTATTCATGGGAGAATCGACGATGAATCTTTGATTCATCACTGATTTAGTGATGATTTTATAATTCATCAGTAAGTCCTCCTTTATGCACACTGCTATTGATATTGATGTTGAAGAAGCATAAAAGGTTGATGACGAAGAAGATGAAGTTTTTTCCTCAAAGAAAGAGGGATTTGAAGCCTACGGATCCAAAGAAAGGGGAAAGCTGTAGAAAAATGTGGAAGTAGATTTAGGGAAGAATAGCGAATGGGAGAGCACACATTCTCTTCTGCTTCGCATAATGGGGAGGGGGGCTGGCTGAAATCATGGCCAACTTCATCATTTGGTAGTGAATTGAAATTTGTAGCCAATTTATAATGATTTTTATGGCAAAGTTAGTATTAGTGATGAATTTTACGATGAAATATTTTTTGTTGCTAATTTCAGAATATTTTTTTTTTGTCACAAATTTCATTGTTAATTGGCAACAATTACTTTTTTTTGTTACAAATTTCATTACCAATTTGCAATGAATTATTTTCATTGCTAAAATTTATCACTATATTAGTATTTTTTTTTTTAGTGAAACTAAGTATGCATAATTAAAGTAGTAAATCAAATAATCATGCAATTAGTAAGAAAGAATGATTTTTCTATTGGCTCCCCATTAATCATAACTTAGATAAGGTCTATCTAAGTAATGGGTTTGATTCTTATAAATCCAATATTAATTTGGTCCAACTTTGTTAATTAAACATGCTTTTGGTACTTATGCTTGGAATTGATTTCTAATATTTTGACTAAGTAAAGTCAAGTAAGATTTGTTTGTTGTGTTAACTTTGTATCTGAGTTCAGATTTATTGTACACAGCTCGTTGGGACCCAAGTATCAAATTCAAATACTTGGAACCTAAGTCGAACCTTTCCAATGTTTCTTTGAGTCCCTCTACTTGACCTTGCAAGGTGAAATTTTCTTGCTCAAGTCTTGTAGCTTGAGGTGAATTTCCATCCTGAAGATGGTTAGTTAAGGAATTCAAGTTGATTTATTCATTAAGGTATTTGACTTCTTTAATGAACAAGTTAACATGATACTCAGATTTAGTTAAGCATGCAATTATTATAAGCATTTTATTTTCTAAGGGAGAAGTTATCTTATCTTGTTCTTCTGAACCGAATATAGATTCATGGTCTGACTCCGACTTAGACCCAGTGTCGAACTCAATCTCTAACTTGGATGTGTCATTTCTTGTTATAAGGGACATGAAGCTCAATTACTTTAGTTCCTTCGCATTCGATTCCTTTGAAGATGCCTCAACCCAGGTAGCCTTGAGTACTTTCTTCCTTATTAATTTTTGGGTTTCTCCTCCTTTAGGTTAGGGCATTCATACTTGTAGTGGCCTTTTGCATTGCACTCGTAACATGTTACCTTCGATTTAGGTTTGCTCGGATTGTTTTATACCACATTTTTGAGATCTCATTTGGAGAACTTCTTTTTCTTGGTAACATCTTCTAGACTATGTTTACTATTTCTTCTTCATTATTTGAGTCTGAGTTTGACTCGCTTTCAAACTCTTATTTTGGGTGGCATTTGATATTTACTTCTTTGCTTCTATTTTATCTTGTAAATAAGGAAATATTTTTCTTTGTTTGATTCAAGTTAACCTGTTCATGTAATTCAAATTCACTGAATATTAATCTAATTCAATTAAAAAAGATCATTCAAAACTTTATATGCATCTACCATAGATGCCCACAAAGAGTTTCGAGGGAAGGCTTTAAGGGTATACCTTATGATGTCGTAATTTTTGGGTTTATATCCGATCAAGTGGAGCCCATTTAAGATGTCCTCTATCCTCAAGTGTAGTTGACTAGCAGTTTTTCCATCTTGCATTTTACAGTTAAATAGTTGATTTAAAAGTAAATCATGCTTCATTACCTTGGAGTCGTTCGTTCGTTCTTTCATGAAACTCAACTAGTTTGTCCCATAATTCTTTGGAGTTCTCGAAGGGACCAACCTGGTTGAGTTCTTCCTTTGTAAGCTCACATTGTAGTGTGTTCATTATCTTGTAGTCAATTTGGGCCTTCTTCTTCATCTTCGGATTTCATTTCTTTGGATCAGTGGTTTTTCGAGTTCACTTAGTTCTATATACCCTTTCTTTATATTGAACCACACGTCGATGTCAGATTTAGGAAGCACTCCATCCTCCTTTTCTAGTAGCTTTCTCTGTTAAAGAGCGGTGGATAGATGATGTTATATCCTTCTTGATGTGAACTCGACATACTTGCAAAATAATATAGACTAAAAAATTATTTCCAAGACTTTGTCTTGGGGTAAATAATAATCCAATGGGAAGAAAAATTAATGAGATAAAAAGAATGCTATAGAGAAAGAAATTCTTAAGAGAAAAGAAAAAGATTTTAAAAATCTTCAAAGACTGTTAAACCTTTTTAGAGTAATCTTACTCTGATATCAATTGTTGGATCAAAATAGATGAGAGGGGGGAGGGTAAATCTTGTTCATTTAAAACTCTTCTTTTATTTTTTGTAAAACAAAGTAGTAGCGGAATAAGTAAATACAAATACAAAAACATAAGTTCTTTTTTTACTTGGTTCATAGTCCAATGACTATTTCTCCAAGACCCATAATCTTTGATCATTTTATGATGGGAAATTCACTATAGATCTTCTCTCTAAAAAACTTTCAAAGATGAAGCAAACTCGTACAATGAAGACACTACTATCTCCATAATTAAATACAAGTAAGAAAAGTATACCGACAACGTGGAGATTACAAATTAAGTGTAGGTTGTTGGTGTGCCTCACGACATCGTAGTAGTATATCTAGGGACGAAGCCACCCAAAGGTTGGGGTGGGCTCTACCCCAAGCTTTTTTTTTTTTAAGTTAGTAGTATGTATTGAGTTTTATATGTTATTGGGCTTAAGCCCTAGTTAAATTATTTTTCCTTTAACCTATTACAATTTTTTAGCTGATTAACTTTCTTTTAACCCAATAAAAAATAGAAAACTCAAATAATTGATTAGTTTTATCTTTTTTTGTCATGATCTAAAACTCGACGGCTATTTCTTGTTAGGAAATGTTGTGCTCTATTAGTGCAACTATTCAATCTCAAAATTGATTGAGGGTTTTTTTATTCTCACACCATAAGGTTCATTTTGATATCAAGTTTGGGTTGTAAGACATGAATCAATTTGAAACCCAAAACCCTAGCTCATGGCTCCATTTCTACTGAGTTTTTCTTTATTTTTTTAAGGTATTTGGTAATTTAATATAAATACTATAGGCGTCCATTAAATGGATGAAGATCCAAGTCAAATTATTAGCATATTATTACTCTTCAATGTCTAACTTGTTGGTGCAGAAAGCACCAGATGATCAAATCCAAATTTTGATAATAGAAAAAGGGTTCAAAGTTAAGGTTTGTTGTTGTTCTAACAAGTCTGACTAAGTATGTAGGAAAGTCCTAAGTGATCTTAGTTAAGGTGAAAGTACTAATTGAGGCTAGGTAAAAAAGTCCTAGTGGACACTAGATGGGTAAAATGTCCTAGTTGCTACTAGATAAGGAAGTCCTGGTCTGAGGGACTAGATAAAGTGTTGTCAGGTTGAGAACGTTGAGCAAAAATCCTAAGGTCGAAGATATTAGATGAAGTCTTGGGGGTCACAGACACTAGATGGAAGACTAGACGGGTCAGGGATTAAACGCCCAATAAAAAGTCCTGAAGTCTTGGATACTGAGCAAAAGTCCAAAAGATTTGGAGGACTAGTTTAGCAAAAGGTAAACTCTTTTAAGAGAAGTAGGTGAGGATGTGTTCCCCGTCGAGGGAACAGTGGACATCGATTCGACCAAGATTTCATGGAAATCTGAAAGTTAAAACCGGATAGTCCAGAGACTATCAAATATTTTATTTCCATATTAATTATTCTAACTTTGTGATGCAGAATTATGAAGATGGAAGCTAGCAGGAAAAAGGTTGTCTAGGTGCCCTGACATCTGGGCACCCGGGGTTGGTCTGGGTGCCCGGGAAGGGGCCGAATAAGAGATGTTAGGAGCTGTGGTGGCACATACTGATTTGCTAGCACACATTGTAGTGCAGGTGCCTAAATGAGTCCAAGCGTCCGGAGATGGATAAAATTCGCCAGATAGAGTTTCGATGAGAGCACGCCACATCAGCACTATGGGGGCTCCCGGGGACTGGTCTAGGCACCCAGGCGGGGCTATAAAAGGAGGGTTCGACCAAAACCTTGAGAACAACATTTACTACAATCTTCTCTCCTATGCATTTCTCAAAAAATAACTCTACGATGCCTGAACGCTACTCCGACGATGACTGCGCACAAGATCCTACTTCAAAGTCATTGATATCTTTTACTTTCAGTTCCTTTTACTTACTTTAAAATTGCATTTGTAACCATTCGAATTATTAGTGGATTGCCAATAGAAAGCACTTTCACGTGCGTGCTTTGGAGTAGGAGTCAACACAAATTCCGATTCAAGTAAAAAAGCTTGTGTTCCTCTTTTGTCTTTCTTTCTTATTTCCACTGCATTATTCTCATGATAGTTTTTCACGAAAAATGTGAAAAACCCATGAGCGCTATTCACCCCTATTACTTTTCGATCTTACATAGCTCTCTAAAGTATTTTTAATGTGCTATCATGCTGGTCAGAATATGAAGTTGAAGTTGAAGATGAATGAATTATTGTATTTCCCTAAAGAGATTTTATCATAGTTCACATCTCATGGTTTATCATTTTTCTTATGAAAACATGCCTATAAAAAATGAAATGAGGTTTATGAAATTACAACTTTGGAGTGTGTATTAGTGTATGATTTGCATGTATCATCAACTTTTCATTAGAATCAATCATTTGCAACATACATGAGATTGTTTTAGATTGCACAAATGAGATTAGTCGTTTTTCAATCTGGCAAAAAAAAAACTTACATATTGATGCTTTATTTCTTTTTTTATAACACAATTAAAATTAAGATAGTGTGAATAAGGTAAAAATATCTAATTAATTAATTATTTTTGTTGAATTCTTGGACTATTATTAAGATTATGTTTTATTTATGTGTTTCTATTTATTTGGATGTTCATCGATTTGTATCTTGTATGTTAGTCCTTTCTCATTAGTTGTATATGATAGGTTGGTTTTTCTAATGGAAGTTCAAGAGGCAAGATGAAAAATATAATTTCATATTTTAAACCAAAAGATAGCACATTGACTAGAGAGGAGCATTCTCCAACTAATATTGAGATCTCAAACCATGATGAAGAACATCCCGCCAACTATCAAAGAGTTGATAGTAATGTTATGTTTATGGTTCAACTAGATGTAGCTATGCATACTCCAATATGGCAATGCCCAGTCAATGAAACAGATGTAATTAGACAAACCTATATCTTAAGAGGGGCATATCAACCTGTTATAGAATACCCATGAACCAAATTAGGAGAACAATATCGAGGATTTCAAAAATGTTGGTTTGAAAATTTTCCTTAGTTGGAGTACTCTCCTAATAAAGATGCGGCCTTTTTCTCTCTATATTTCCTTTTCCACGAAAAAATGCTCATTATTCTGCATTTACAATTGATAGTTTTAGAGGTTGGAAAAGAGTTAATGATGGAAAGAGATTAAGGCTTACGACCACAATTGAAAGCATCCATTGGCTTTGTTTACAAGGATGTGCATTGAGAGGATATGATGAATTTTCATCTTCTAATCTTATAGAGATGGTAAAGATTATGGCAAAAATGGATGTTAATATTAATAATGTTGTTTTAGAAAAAGCATCAAGAAATGCAAAATATACATCACTAGATATTTAGAAAAATATTTTGTATTTTCTTGCTGAGAAAGTGAGAAAAAAATACGTGGAGAGGTTGGGAGTGAAAAATTCTATATTGTGGTGGATGAAACTAAAGACATATCAGACAAAGAGTAAATGACTATTGTATTAAGATTTGTTGATCATGAGGGCTTCTTAATAGAGTGTTTCTTTGATATTGAGTATGTTGCTAATACCACTGCGGTAACACTTAAAAAATAAATATATAATGTGTTTGGGTGACATTAGTTGCATATTAAAGATATTCAGGGTCAAGGATACAATGGAGCTAGCAATATGTGTGGCTCCTAGAACGAGCAACAAGCTTTTTTTTTTAGAGAGATTCTCGACAAGCATATTATATACATTGTTTTGCACATAGACTTCAACTGACATTGGTAGCTACTACTGAAAAGGAGAGTTCTATTATGCTATTTTTTTTTTTTCAAAATTGACTTTTATTTGTAATCTTATTAAGGCATCACCAAAACATCAAACTAAGTTGTAATCTGCCCATGCTATTGAAATTGCAAATATGGTAGCCACTAGTATTCGCTAGACAAGTACTAAACTTAATCATATAATTTATTACTAATTAATAAAATTGAGTTGTCATTTGATATCTCATTAATCAACCATTTCTTATTTTTTGACATCGTTATTGGACTTAATCAGATTAGTACTTTGCAGTGAGCTAGTAAGACTCATTGGAGTTATCATTTTTAGTTGATTTGCAGTATTATAGATATGTACAAATCAGTGATTGTTGTTCTTGAGCACATGGTGGAGGAAGCATCTTCAAATTATATATGTGGGGAACCTATGGGTTCTTTGATTGTGCTCTGATCATTTAATTTCATATTCATTTTATATTTGATGCATAAGATTATGAGGATAACAGATTTGCTTTGTTGAGCTTTGCAAGAGAAGCCTTTAGACATATTAAATGCAATGGATCTTATCTCAACTACAAAAGCTTTACTTTATACTTTGAGAGCAGAAGGTTATGATATTCTTGTTAGGATATATACTAAAAGCCTAGCTTTTGGTATAAATATTTATCTAGAAATAAGAATCACATTAGTCAAATATCAACATTTATGATAAATGTAGTTGTTTAATTAATTTATATTGTAGATAACATGGTGTGTGGTGTCACACACAGAGGATCATGTTATCAGTACCTTATAAATTATAAACAGTAGCTCACGGCCAAGATGGAAAGGAACAAACCATAGGAAGATCGTAGTGTAATTAGGTATTAGTTTATCTTAAATATATAATTACACTAGTACACTTAGAGTGTATTGAGTAGGACCATTTGAGGTCGTTTCTTTTATATTGACTTTATAAAGGAACAAAGACCTCAGTTATTATGGAAGTGTGTGCTCTTAATCCTAATATAATAACAAGCACATATATTTGATATTTATTTCTTTAATTTATCAATGGGTGAGATTTAGTTCGATAAATCAATAAGCCTGATAAGTTGGGAAATGATATCACTTATAGTGTGTGTTGTTGATTATAGAAGGAAACTGTGTCCTAGTAATCTAGGTTGAGAATGTCCCCAAGAGGAGCTCATAAGGATTGTCATGTTAAACCCTGCAGGTGGACTTAGTCCGACATGACAATGAAGTTGAGTGGTACTACTCTTGGAGCTAGATATTAATTAAGTGAGTTGTCAGTAACTTACTTAATTAGTGGACATTCATTATCTTAAACACAGGGAGACTAACACACTCATGATAAGAAGGAGCCCATAATGTAATTTGGGATTGGTGCGGTAGTGCGATAATAACTCTCTAGTGGAATGAGTTATTATCGATGAACTTGAGTTGCGTGTTCGGGATGAACACAGGATGTTTAATTTCATCGGGAGACCAAAACCAATTCCTCCTCTCGGTCCCTATCATAGCCTCTTGTATATAGAGATTTATACCCACCACATATCCACCTTCTTACCCATCCAATGGGGTCAGCCAAGCTAGCTTGGAACCCAAGCTAGGGCCGGCCAAGACCAAATGGTTGAGCCAAGTTGGTGGCCGGCCAAAGCTTGGGTCCCAAGCTTAGGTGGCCGGCCACTAGAATATTAAAAGGGTTTTTTATTAAAATTATTTCTTATATGGATATCATGATTTAAAAGAGAGTTTAAAAATTAAAATTTCCTTTTATAGCTTTCTACAAAAGATTAAGAGAAGAGATTAATCTCTTTCCTTATTTGTAGATTAAAAGGATGGTTTTAATTTTTATTAAAAACTTTTCTTATTTGTAAATCATCCACATGTTTAAAAGAGAGTTTAAAAATTTGAAATCTTTCCTTATTTGTTGATTAAAATGTGAATTTTAAATTTTAAGAAAACTTTCCTTTTTAAACATGTTCATTATTTAAAAGAGAGTTTAAAAATTAAATATTCTCTTTTATAAGTTTCTACAAAAGATTAAGAAAAGATTTGATATATTTCCTTATTTGTAGATTGAAAGAGATTTTAATTTTTAGAGATAACTTTCTTTTTATCCACATGTTTAAAAGAAAGATTTTAATTTATAAAATTTATTTTTTATTAACCACCATGAAGGGAAAAATTATTTGAGAAATTTTTATAAATTTCCGGAAGCAAATTAGGAAGTTTTAATTCTTGTGTGAATTAAAATTTCCTTGATTAAGGGATTAAAGGTGGCCGGCCATTATCATGATAAAAAGAAAATTATTTTTAATTAAATAAAATTTTCTTTTCAATGGCAAAAGAATTAAGGAAGTTTTTATTAAATTTTCCTTATTTGCAAAGACCAAGGATTATAAAAGAGGGGGTAGAGGAGGCTTCATGGAGAACAACTCTATTATTTTTCTCCCTCTTTTCTTCCTTGGGTGTGGCCGGCCCTTTCTTTCCTCTCCTCTCCTTTGTGTGGCAGAAACCTTCTCATGGTGGAGATAGCTTTGGTGGCCGGATCTAAGAAGGAGAAGAATGAGAGAAAAGAAGCCTCTTTTCTAGCATCCCTTGGAGCATGGTGCTGGTGGCCGAACCTCTTCATCCTAGGAGAAGTTTTGATGGCCGAAACTTGTAAGGAAGAAGAAGGTGCTTGGTGGTTCTCATCTCGGAAGATCGTTGCCCACACAACGTCCAAGGTTAGAAGAGGAATACGGTAGAAGATCAAGAGGTCTTTCTAAAAGGTATAACTAGTATTTTTCCTTTCCGCATCATACTAGTTATTTTTGGAAATAATACCAAATACAAGAGGCATGCGATTCTAGTATTTCGAATTTGTTTTCGATGTTGTGTTCTTTTGTTTTTTCTTTTCCTTGTGATTTGATTGTTCTTTTCGGTTGACCTAAAGTTATTTAAGGAAATTAAATATTAACTTTCCTTAAAAGGCTTTGTCTAGTCGGTGATGGTTGTTCCCATATCCAAGAAGGCCATGTGCCTCGCCACGTCAGTACTAGAAGCCAATTTTGGAAACTAATATTTAATGAAATTAATAACCTAGGTGATTTGGATCGAACGTGTTAAGTTTCGCAGGAGATCCGAGTCTAAACCTAAAAGAACAAATAAATTAAACTTTGGATCAAACGTGTTAAGTTTCGCAGGCGATCCAAGTTTAATTTAAAAGAACACATGGTAGCTAGGAAAAGGTTCAGATCTTTATACAAAATTTTTGTACAGTGGAACCATTAGGTTTTCCGAGTAGCAACCAATAATTGGTATCAGAGCTAGGGTTTTGCCTCTGTGTATTTGGTATTAGTTTAATTATGCACATGACATACATAATTTAGGCAGGATAATAGTAGGATGTGCTAACTTTGTGCATGCAGGATCCAACTATTATGGCTTATAGGTATTGTGTGTGTGATTGGACCCTTGGACATGTCAAGGGCATTTTATTGTGTGTGCATGATTGTATTATAAAATACAACAGGAGCTGTATTTAGTTTTATTAGGATTTTATTTATTTTTTGATCTAGTTACATATACATTCCTTTTATGAAATATAGGATTGATGGATGTAAATTTTATTTTATGTTCGATCTAGTTTACATGTACATTCCTTCGAGGAATATAGGATCGAAAAATGTAAAATTCTATTTATGTCATGGATCGAATCTTGCAAGGCGTGGAACCTTTTGAGGACCAGAGGCGCAGCGGAACAAGGAGCAAGATGGATGCGACAACTAGACCCGGTGGCGGTGGCCAAAGATGGCAGCAGCTAGGGTTGGCGACACATGGAGGACAGCAATAGATAAAAAGTCATAATAGTTGAAAATTAGTTTTTCTATTTATTGCTTTTTATGTTGTGTTGTGTGTGCTTGTTAGTATGCATGCTAAGTAGGCTAGCATAGTCAAAATTCCTCACTTTAAATAACTAAGTGGGAGAGGGATTTATTTTTAAATAAATTCCACGGTCTCCATTACTGGTTTATAAGTGATGCAACAAGCTTGCGCATTGTCTTTGAGTGCCTTCCTCCATATCGGATGAGCTTGTTTGCGGATCACTAGCTTAAACTTCCATTTTGGATGACTATAGGAAGTTATTTAAGAGCGTGTGATCTTCCCCATCGGAAGGGGCACAATCTTATTAATGGACTTAGTGTCAAGTAATGGTAAACACTTAGGCACGTCTAATAATATCCTCCCCATTGGAGTCACTGCTATTATTTGTGTGACCGAAGAAAACCAACTATTAATTTGTCAAATAAATAGGTTGACAAGATAATAAAATTAAAAACTCCTCTTACAAATGTTTGATTTTGTATACGTCCACACTATCGTGGCATACAAAATTCACGGTGTTTGAGGTAATTTTATTTGTCATAAAGATTTATTGACAAGATAATTAATGGGTAAACCCCTCCTCTTACAAATGTTTAATTTTGTATACGTCCACACTATCGTGGCATGCAAAATTCACGGTGTTTGAGGTGTTGGTGAATTTAAATAATATTGTTTGAGGAATCAATGTTATTTTAAATTCAAAAGTTTTGACCAAATATTTGATCAAAGACAGATCAACTATTAATTTTATTCATCATAAAGAAAAGATGATGAGATAATAAAATTAATGGATAAAATCTCCTCTTTGATTTTGTATACGTCCACACTATCGTGGCATACAAAATTCATGGAAATTTTAAGGAGTTGATCTTGACCAAATATTTTTGTGACTCTTAGGATTTAAAATGTTTGTCAATTCCCTAGTTGTTATACTATAGAAAAGACTTAGTAGTCTCAATTGTAATGATTGGAAATAGGACTTGGACATTAAGGTAGACTGTCTTCTTAGAACTAAGAACAATATAGGTGTATTTAATTTATTAGTTGAAACATGTCTAGTGGTGTTATCTACCAGAACCTGGAGTGTAGATACAGATGCCATTAATCATGTCTGCAATTCATTGCAGGGTTCCAAGAAACCCGACAACTAAATGAAAATTAAAACACCGTCCACATGGACACTACTGCAAAAGTAGCAGCTGTTGCAGTGGAAGAGATTTATTCTCTAATGGGAATAAAATATGGATTATTGTCTTTACATACTAAGTTTAGAAAGAACCTGATTTCAGTTTCTAAACTATTATAGAATAGATATTGTGTCTATTTTGACAAAGTTGTTATCAAGAAAAATAGGGAAGCTATCTATTCTGGTATGTTGGTTGACAAATTATAATCCAATAACTCCCACGATACAACAAATGGAAATTAGTAACACATCTTCTAACTTTAAGAGAAAGCAACCTTCGGAAAAGAACCAATTATATCTTTGGCATCTAAGGCTAGGTTATATTAACTTGAGTAGGATTCATTGGTAGCTGATGAACTTTTGGGTTCATTAGTAGTGGAAATCTTTCCAACCTGCGAGTCTTACTTGGAAGGAAAAATACCAAGAAGCTTTTAAGTCTAAGAGATATGGAGCCAAAGATATATTGAATTGGTTCATTCTGATTTGTATGACTATCCAGTAAAGAGGTAGTATCGAATATTTCGTCTATTTTATAGACAACTATTCAAGATACAAATACATTTACTTAATGTGCCTCAAGACTAAGTACTTTGATTAGTTCAAAGAGTACAATGCTGATGCGGAGGAACGTTAAAGTAAAAGTATCAAGTCACTATGGTAAGATCGTAGTGGCAAGTACCTCTTAGGACAATTTAGGAGTTACTTATCAGAAGTAGGGATTCACTCCCAACTAACTGCACCTGGTATACCCTAACAGAATGGTGTAGTAGAAAGAAGGTATAGGACTCTTATAGAAATAATTAGATTGATGATGAGTTATTCAGAAAATTACCAAGTTCGTTTTAAGGATATACTCTGGAAAAGAAAGTGAACAAAGTACCTTCCAAAGTCAGAACTCTCTACTCATATAGAATTGCTGAATAGGCATGAGCCTATTTTGAAGCATATTCGGATTCGGGTAGTCCAGCACATATGCTGAAGAGAGACAATGATAAGCTGGATAGGAATTCACTTATTTATGGGTTATCCTAGAGAAACGAAAGTAGGTTTATAGTCTTAAAAATCAGAAGGTCATTGTTAGCATCAATGACTGATTTTTAGAGGACTATATAATGAACCATAAGCCCATAAGTAATTTGTTCTTAATAAAAGACACGTCTAATCTATTACCAACTGTACAAGATGAAATATCACAAGAAACTGCAACACGTATCACAATTGATACACAATTATAGACAGTGCATCATTGTAGTGGGAGGGTTGTCAAACAACCTAAAAGATTCATGTTTTGGGAGAGTCTTTTGGACTTGATTCCAAATAAACATGAGCCTGATCCCGGACATATGATGAAGCACTCCAAGATAAAGATGCTGCATCTTGGCAAAGAGCAATGAATACAGAATTAGAATATAATAAAATCTGGAAGCTTGTAGAATCACCAGATGGTGTAAAAGCCATTCGGTGAAAATAAGTCTATAATAGGAAAAGATGGATAGACAGAAAGGTAGAAACTTTCAAAGCAAGGCTTGATGAAAAAGGAAACTTTTTCACTGGTAGTCATGCTTAAGTCTATCCGGATTCTTTTATCTAGTGGATGTCAAGACAACATTCCTTAAATGGAAGTCTTGAAGAAAGCATCCATATAAAGCAACCAGAAGGGTTCATTGCAAAGGGCAAAGAGCATCTTGTATGCAAGCTCAATCAGTTTATGGACTGAGGCAAAGCTTCAAGGTCTTGGAACATCCGGTTTATCAAAGTAATCCAGACCTATGGATTTATTAAGTAACCGGATAAGTCTTGTGTATACAAAAAGTATGATGGAAACCTGGTGGTATTTCTTGTACTACACGTAGATAACATTTTTGGTAGTTGGAAACAATATCAAAGTGTTGTTAGAAGTAAGGGTATGGTTGTCCAAACAATTCGATATGAAGGACTAAGGGAGAATATATATATTCTTGGGATCAAAGTAATAAGGGATCACAAGAAAAGAATATTTTACTTATCCCAAGCTTCATATATCGAAAAAAAATTCTTGCTCGTTTTAAGCATGCAGAACTCCAAGAAAGGTTTCTTACCTTTTGGGCTTAGAGTAGCTTTATCTAAAGAGATGTCTTCAAAGACATCAAAGGAGATAGAGGAAAATGAAGGCAGATCATTATGCTTCGGCTATCGGAAGCCTAATGTATGCTATGCACGAGATCAAAAATCTGTTTTGCCAAGGGCATAGTTAGCAGATATCAAAGTAACCCTTGACAAGGACATTGGACTGCAGTAAAGCATATATTGAAGTACCTTAGAGGCACTAGAAATGTAATGACCCAATTTTCCTCATTAGGAGTTTTAAAAGTTCTTAAAAATATTTAGAAATGCTATAGAAATATTCTAGAGATTTTTAGAAATGTTTAGAATATTTTTATGTAATTTTTGGAGTTTGTTTGGTATTTTTACCAAGAGGAAAAAGTTTAAAAAAAAAGGAAGAAAAATGTTGAAGCTGGGTTTTGAACCCAAGACCTCGGGCTTGACCCGAGTCTTAACCGAACTCAGCCAACCAACTGGTCTGCAAATGTTTTGTTAACCAATTACGGAATAAAATACATTTAAGTAGTAGTTAGGAGCTTTTAATAAAAAGGTTTCGGAAAAAAAAGGGTGTTCGGCAGGATTCGAACCCGTGACTCCAATCACGAGCCAAGCCGTGGCTAACCAAGTGTGCTGCGGATGTTTTGTAAACAAATTTACAATGACTAGGTCTTAAACCATAACAGAAACACTAGGCTATAAGAGAGATAAGTTGATATTGGCTTTTGGCCGAACCCTAAATCCCTCTCTTCCTCTTCTCTCTCGTTCCCGACGCGGCGGTTTTCTTCTCTCGGGCGGAAACGCAGCAAGCAGCAAGCAGCCAGCGTCTCCGGTGGCCGGCAAGCATCCCTCTCCGTGAAGTCTTCCCACCGTCGAGCTCCTCTCGTCAAGAAGGAAACTGTGAGCACGAGGGAGAGGCCACAGTCATGCAAGTCTCCAAAACCCTATAGTCCTTCCCTTCCGGCTGTGAGTTCAAGAAACCGAGGTAAGTAGCTCCTCACCTGCGGTAAGAGTAGCTGTGGAGATTTTTCTTCTCGTTAGTTTTCTTTTTTTTTTTTCTATCCGAAGTGTGTTGTAAGGAACAAGCTTGAAATTTTTTGCCGTGGATTGAGGTTTCGGGTTTTTTGTTAGCTTCCTATTTCTTTCGGAGCTTTGTTGAAAACCCTAGAGTAGTTTCGAGATTTGATTGCTCCTGTTGCTTCCAGTTCGTGCCTATGGCTCGAGTAATTCGGTGTGGATTTCATTTGTTATGGTTTGCTGCCGTGAACCCTAAGGAAGGAGGGAAGGATTAGTTCAGTCCAAGCATGTGGAATTGTTAGATTCGGAAGTTAACAGATTGTTTAGTTTGTGGTTGCTCATTTCGAATTTTTGTGTTCTTGAATTTGAAGCATGCTGTAGAGTCCGAAGCTTTTGATTTTGTGTTGTTGTTGTGAGGTTGTTCTGGTGCCAGGTAGTGCTATTTGGTTTTAGTTTGGGAATTTTGTGTAGCATACAAGCTTTGAACAAGTTTCATATAGGTTTCAAGGTTTAGCATACTTTAGTTTAAATCCTTTCTATTTGTTATTTTAATAAGCATGTTCGATTTACACAGAGCACGGTAAATCTCAGATTTTGTTGCTAGGCAATGAACGTAAGATAGCATGAATAAATTTTGAGCATGTAGTTAGTTTTCTTCATTGCGGTTAGATTTTAGTTTGAACAACCCCTTTGGAGCTTATTCCAGTCCAAATTTCTTTTGTTATATACATGCATAAAAGCGAGTAAATAGCTTTTGTAGTAGTGCAGATTTTTGCATTTAGGAGCAGTGCAGATTTTTCATATTGTAGCATTGCAGATTTCTTTTGTATTCTATGCATGATTATGTGTTACATGGTTAGTTTCATTCATAGATGCATAAGAAAGATAAAGAAAAGTATAAGAAAGATAAAGAATAGAAAGAAAAGGCCGAGGCCTTAAGTAGATCCCAAAGTCAAGACTTTAGGGATTTTTGGCACCCAAAGTGCCTATTAAAATGCCAAGGCATTTAAAGAAGAAGTAATTAAGATTATAAGTATTTTACTTTTAAGAAGAGGCTAGTACCCAACTTCCGAGGTTGTCGTTAAACAAATCCAGGTGTCCAATTCCGAGGTCTTGGCCCTGGTAGACCGAGGTCTGCTCTTTTAGGATTGGTGGCTCGCTACCCCAACCTATTAGGGAACGCGCATAAGATGGTACTAAGCCTGTGTTGGTGCAATTTCCAGTAGGTCAAGGTTGACCTAGTTGACCAAGCGTAAACCTTGGTCATGGTTTCGATGTTTGACAATACAGAAAGACATGTAGACATGGACAATGCATGTGCAGTTGTCCATGCGGAGAGATACTGATCAGGGTCTGATCAGGTTGGATGAAGAAGAGTCAAGTAGGTCAAGGTTGACCGGATACTTGACTGGGAAGTCCTAACTGGGATGTTAGGCAGTTCGGGAAATCCTGGTGAGTGAAGCCAGGTGAAAATCCTAGTGAGTGAAGCTAGGTGAAAGTGAAAGTTCTGGTGAGTAAAGCCAGGCAGTTGGAGAAAGTCCTGGTGAGTGAAGCCAGGCAGATGGGAAACCCTGGTGAGTGAAGCCAGGTAAAAGACCTAGTGAGTGAAGCTAGGCAGTTTGGAAGTCCTGGTGAGTGAAGCCAGGCAAGGGAAATCCAAATGGGTCAAGGTTGACCAGACATCTGGTGAAAAGTCCAAGCAGGGAGCTTGGCACGGGAAAAGTCCAAGTATGGAGACTTGGCACGGAGAAGACCAAGATGGAGACTTGGCACGGAAAGTCGGAGAGGGCTCGGTAGCTCGTTCTCCGGACTGTGGTCAGAGAGGGCTCGGTAGCTCGTTCTCTGGACCGGACAAAGTCGGAGCGGGCTCGGTAGCTCGTTCTCCGGACTGTGGTCAGAGAGGGCTCGGTAGCTCGTTCTCTGGACCGGACGAAGTCAGAGAGGGCTCGGTAGCTCGTTCTCCGGACTATGGTCGGAGAGGGCTCGGTATCTCGTTCTCTGGACCGGACGAAGTCGGAGAGGGCTCGGTAGCTCGTTCTCAGGACTAAGTAGGGTTTAGGGCTAGGAGCTCTAAACCTGGATCGGTCTGGTGACCGATCCAGTGATACGGCTGATCGGTCTGCAGACCGATCAGTAACCACACAGTGAGCTTCTGTGTGTTATCTGATCGGACTGAAGACCGATCAGGAGACGATCAGAAGGCGATCACCTTCGGGAGGGAAAGGTCCTGATCGGTCATGGGACCGATCAGGGAAGGACCTGATCGGTCTCCATAACCGATCAGGGAAGGGCCTGATCGGTCTTGTGACCGATCAGGATGAAGCCTGATCGGTCCATGTCCTAGCCGTTGCGTAGCAACGGCTAGTTTCTTCTGTGTCTTCTTCGCAGGTTATAAAAGGAGTTCGAGGGCCTGTATAATAGGTCTTCTTCTTCCTTCTTCTTCTTCCTGCTGAGTTCTGCTGAGCTCTCGCTGCCGAAGCTTCGGGTGAGCTTCCTGCTGGTTTTCTAGCTGAGCTTGGATCCGAGAAGTTGCTGCTTCGTCAGGATTCCAGTCGGCAACGAGAAGGCAAGCAAAGGGTTTTACATTTCGATTGTTCTTGTTTGCTTTCTCTACTGTTGTACTCCTTATTGCTGTTGCAAAGAGATTGTGGCGAGGTGTCTCCACCCACAAGGAGTATTTATTAGCCGGTTCTCCGGGGACTCATCCACCGACGGATTGATAGGGCTCGTCCACCTTACGGACACGCCGAGGAGTAGGAGTTTATCTCCGAACCTCGTTACATCGACGAGTTTGAGGTTTGCTATTCTCCGTTGTCGTTTCTATTGTTTATTTCCGCTACGCTAACCTTGACTTGTAGAAAGAAACGAGGATTTGGGGTCGGCTATTCACACCTCCCCTCTCTAGCCGCGACCATCGATCCTAACAAGTGGTATCAGAGCGAGGTCGCTCTTCGTTGGATCAACTCCCGGGGGAGCACGAGCTAGAGAATGGAGTTATTTGGAGAAGACGTCACAATTCCACCTTTCTACGATCGCGACGACTTTGCATTTTGGAAGGTAAGAATGAAGTATTTTCTTATGACTAACCTTGAAAATTGGAGTTGTGTTCAATTAGGTTTCAAGCCTCCGATGGACAAGAAAGGAGAAACCCTAGAGAAGAAGGAGTGGACCAAGGAACAAGTCCACCAATCCCTAGTAAACGATGAGGTATTGAAAATTTTTGAATTTTCTTTACCTAATGATGTTTTATGTAGGATAGGTGGATATAACGATGCCAAGGAGTTGTGGAACAACTTGGCAAAGTTCCATGAGGAGAACTCCACTTCAAGTCATGAAGAGGAGTCAAGTGAGCCAAGTAGCTCACTTCATGGAGGAATTGATTTAGAAGTTGAGGGCCACTCAACATCTAAAGAAGAAGAGGAGGAGATTTCTTCTTCAAGTTCGGAGCAAGAAGAAGAAGCTTCTACCTCCGGAAGGGATGAAGGAGAGAGCGTTCATCCATCCTCAACTCTATGTAACTCAAGCCATTTAGTTTCTAGCAAATTACACATAATGTGCTTTGAGTGTAGGGAATTTGGACATTACAAGAGTAAATGTCCAAAGAGGGTTAGAAAGACTCCACCGGTGCCAAAGATCAAGGAAGCCGGAGTCCCGATACGCAAGAGTAAGGAGCACGTGGTGTGCTTCCAATGCAAGCGAAGGGGACATTATCGGAGCCAATGTCCAAGGGGGAGGCAACCTCACAAGGACAAGAAGACGAGCACATCGATAGGGGGAGCTAAGGCAAACCCTAAGGTAATCTCTAAGGCACATTCTTGCAATTATAATAAGACACATGCTAGTAGCCTTATTGCTATTGCTAATAATGATAAGCATGTTAATTATAGGAATCAATATATATGTTTAGGTGCTAAACATGTTAGCTTGAATAAGGACAACTCTAGAAATGTCAACCCTAGGATTAACTCATCTAAGGTTAAGGGAAACCTAGATAGGAATCCCAAAACTACTAGACATATGCCTAGGAGTACCTCAAAGAAAAATGAAAAATTAAAAATTGAGGTATTAGAGAAGGAGAATCAAGTCTTGAGGTCAAGACTTGATACTTTGGAAAAGGCTCTTAAGAACTTGGAGAAGTCATCTCTAGGGTTTAAGGGGCAAAAACCAAATCCCAAGGACAAGAAAGGTTTGGGTCACAAACCTAAGTCCCAAGTGGTCAAGCCCACTTATCACAATGTTCCATTAGATTATGGAACAAAATCTAGGGCAAGGAAGACCATCACCAAGGTCACAAGGGGAGTCACCCCTAGAGTTGATCTTGATGAGTCCCAAATGACCAAGGCTTCGAAGCCTAGGAGGGTCATTAGAAGTGTTGCTAGGGAAGTCATCCCTAGTGAATACTTAGTGAACCCAATGAGCTCCAATAGGTATTGGGTTCCTAGGAGCGTGATTTCATCACGCTAGATGAGTTAGGGTGTGCCAACCTTACTTGAATAGGTAGTTAACCTAATCATGGCAAAAGGTGGCACTTTAGGAAGTTTCAAGGTGTAATCAAGCCTTGAAAATGAAATGGAAAGTTATTCCTAAGGTGATTAGGATGTGCCAATCACATTTGAGGAGTTTTTTAGAGTCAATCTAATTGGCACATAGTTGATCTAAAAATCTTTGGTATATGATTTTAGGTCTATTACACTTAGGAATATAAAACCTATGGCAAAATGATCAAAACTATCAAAAATGGCAATTAAGGCTAGAATTAGGTATCTTATATACCTTTACATGTTATTTGCCATATATTGTTTGCCATATGCCATGTCATGACATCATATTTATTTTATGATCATTTAAAATGTCATGATAATGCTTAGGTTAGTTAAATGTCATGCTTTATTTAAGTTTCATACTTTATGCCATGACATCATGACATTGGCACATGTTTCCATTTATGATACAATTATATGCCATGTCATCATCTTGTGCATTAATGATCAATGAAATTGATTTAAGGACTAAAACACAATTTGATATGGAGATCAAATTGTTGTTGTTTAGAAAATGCATGAGAACTTAGATTAAGCTAACCTAAACCCATATCTCACATCAAAATTGACTTGGATGTGTTTGATACACCTTAGATGTGTGTGAGATATAAGGATTGTGAGTTAGGATCAAGGTGCATAGTTCTTGTACCTAGATGAACCTAATTCTAAATGGGGATCATAGGGAAAGCTTGTGTACAAGTCATGTACATTTAGCCCTAAGATTGTGGTCCTAAATTAAAGGGTTTAAAATCATTTCAAAATTGATTTGAAAAACCTTGATGAAGTTTTTCTAGTGATAGCATTCATCATTGAGTAAGTTGATACAAAGATTGATTAACTTTGAGTTATTTCAAAATCTTTTGAACTTTGTATCAAGATTTGAAAATGGAAGTTATTTTCATAGAAAACTATTTTTCCATGATAGTATGTGGTATGAGGAATGTATCCTCAAAATTTCACAATTTTTCGAATTTTCTGTGATTTTCTAGAGGTTTCTGAACTTCGGGAAGGAAAAATTCAGAAATCTGTCCATCAGTGTCTGGATCGGTCATTGGACCGATCCAGGGCTTTCTTGATCGGTCGTTGGACCGATCCAAAGGAAGCCTGATCGGTCTGGTGACCGATCAGGGCGTGCCAAGTTGCTGAAATTCGACTGGTTGTCTGAAATTTCAGCTCGGGAAGTGGTGTTTTAGGTTTCTAAAGGTTTGGAATTCTCCAAGACATTGTTGGTGCAATGGTCAAGGGGGAGTTGACCTTTAGGGGGAGTTTTTACTCGTTGAAATTTTTGAGGATGAGTGATATGAGATTATCACTAAGTTGACTGTTGAATTTAGTATCAATGGGGAAATTAAGGGTTTCAATGAAAGGTATGGGACTTTCATTAGGAAGATACTCTTGACCTTGATTTACTCCTTTTGATGTGTATCAAAAAGGGGAGAGAATGTCTAGAGAATGTTCAAGGAAGAACATTGGAGTTAGTGGGAGAGTTTGTTGATCAGAACGAGTGAAGTTGTGAACAACGATAACTTACTCTTCAGGGGGAGAGTTTGTTGATGTGTGCCAATAGGGGGAGAATGAAGGGTTTAAGTTAGGCCTTCATTATCTAAGAAGGAGGTTGCCTTCTTAGAAGGAGAATGTAAG
This sequence comes from Zingiber officinale, assembly GCF_018446385.1. NCBI lineage: Eukaryota > Viridiplantae > Streptophyta > Magnoliopsida > Zingiberales > Zingiberaceae > Zingiber > Zingiber officinale. The sequence continues at coordinate 56,290,221 of NC_055998.1, read as the reverse complement.
GTTGTAACTTATGTTTCATTACCTAGTGGCATGAAGAAAGTTGAGGCTATTGGATTAGCCTAACTTAAAGGTATTGTCAAACATCAAAAAGGGGGAGATTGTTGGTGCAATTTCCAGTAGATCAAGGTTGACCTAGTTGACCAAGCGTAAACCTTGGTCATGGTTTCGATGTTTGAGTATACAGAAAGACATGTAGACATGGATAATGCATGTGCAGTTGTCCATGCAGAGAGATACTGATCAGGGTCTGATCAGGTTGGATGAAGAAGAGTCAAGTAGGTCAAGGTTGACCGGATACTTGACTGGGAAGTCCGAACTGGGATGTTAGGCAGTTCGGGAAATCCTGGTGAGTGAAGCCAGGTGAAAATCCTAGTGAGTGAAGCTAGGTGAAAGTGAAAGTTCTGGTGAGTAAAGCCAGGCAGTTGGAGAAAGTCCTGGTGAGTGAAGCCAGGCAGATGGGAAACCCTGGTGAGTGAAGCTAGGTAAAAGACCTAGTGAGTGAAGCTAGGCAGTTTGGAAGTCCTGGTGAGTGAAGCCAGACAAGGGAAATCCAAATGGGTCAAGGTTGACCAGACATCTGGTGAAAAGTCCAAGCAGGGAGCTTGGCACGGGAAAAGTCCAAGTATGGAGACTTGGCACGGAGAAGACCAAGATGGAGACTTGGCACGGAAAGTCGGAGAGGGCTCGGTAGCTCGTTCTCCGGACTGTGGTCAGAGAGGGCTCGGTAGCTCGTTCTCTGGACCGGACGAAGTCAGAGAGGGCTCGGTAGCTCGTTCTCCGGACTATGGTCGGAGAGGACTCGGTATCTCGTTCTCTGGACCGGACGAAGTCGGAGAGGGCTCGGTAGCTCGTTCTCAGGACTAAGTAGGGTTTAGGGCTGGGAGCTCTAAACCTGGATCGGTCTGGTGACCGATCCAGTGATACGGCTGATCGGTCTGCAGACCGATCAGTAACCACACAGTGAGCTTCTGTGTGTTATCTGATCGGACTGAAGACCGATCAGGAGACGATCAGAAGGAGATTACCTTCGGGAGGGAAAGGTCCTGATCGGTCATGGGACCGATCCGGGAAGGACCTGATCGGTCTCCATGACCGATCAGGGAAGGGCCTGATCGGTCTTGTGACCGATCAGGACCCTTGTGGACCGATCAGGATGAAGCCTGATTGGTCCACGTCCTAGCCGTTGCGTAGCAACGGCTAGTTTCTTCTGTGTCTTCTTCGCAGGTTATAAAAGGAGTTCGAGGGCCTGTATAATAGGTCTTCTTCTTCCTTCTTCTTCTTCCTACTGAGTTCTGCTGAGCTCTCGCTGCCGAAGCTTCGGGTGAGCTTCCTGCTGGTTTTCTAGCTGAGCTTGGATCCGAGAAGTTGCTGCTTCGTCAGGATTCCAGTCGGCAACGAGAAGGCAAGCAAAGGGTTTTACATTTCGATTGTTCTTGTTTGCTTTCTCTACTGTTGTACTCCTTATTGCTGTTGCAAAGAGATTGTGGCGAGGTGTCTCCACCCACAAGGAGTATTTATTAGCTGGTTCTCCGGGGACTCATCCACCGACGGATTGATAGGGCTCGTCCACCTTACGGACACGCCGAGGAGTAGGAGTTTATCTCCGAACCTCGTTACATCGACGAGTTTGAGGTTTGCTATTCTCCGTTGTCGTTTCTATTGTTTATTTCCGCTGCGCTAACCTTGATTTGTAGAAAGAAACGAGGATTTGGGGTCGGCTATTCACACCCCCCTTCTCTAGCCGCGACCATCGATCCTAACAGCCTGGGCCCAAGAAGAAGTTGATTATTATTTTGAAGTATTATAAGTATAAGTTTTTGGACAAGTAAAACGAGTATTACATAAACATAAAGTATTAAATATTAAGTTTAGAACAAATGAAATAAGATTCATATAGTTCTAAAAATCAGTAAGTTTAGTTCTTTATTCTACCATGTTTATCTAGTAGATGAGTAGTTTTCATGTTTACCTATTAGATGAGCAGCATGATTAACTATTAGAATTACATGAGTAGATTCCTTAGCTTTTCTTTGCTATTAGTTTGACAAGAGTATTTATGTTTATGCTTTATTTCTTTTTAGAGCATATAGTTTCTAGTTCTTTTCGTATACATGCACATTCGTGATTTTGTGAGTTAGATAGTGCTTACTAAGCAAATTTTGCTTATAAACTACACTTCCTCTTACTGCAGATATAGGAAAGGAAAAGATATAGAAAGGAAGGCGACAAGGAGGTGTTCGAAGGATGTGTGATGCCAGGACTATGGAAGCCTTGGGACTAGGAAAGAGTTTTATTCTAGTTTCTATTGTCTTTTGTTATGTTAGAAGTATTTGAGATAGTACATGATATTGTGATGTGATTAGGACATAGTAGATGAATTGTGATATGGTGTGACGAGTTGTGGTATGGTTTTCTTTATTTTGGATTTATTATACTGCGTGGTTGATTGATATGTGTTCCAGCCGCTTGTGGCTGAGTATATATTGAATGTATTGTTTAATATGGTCACCGGTACAGGGGAGACTGTCGAAATTTTTCAGTAGGGTTTCCATGTGATTTTTTAATCATACCGGTTAAGTAGAGTTAGTAGTTAAGTAACGGTCATCCTTAGAGAGTAGTAGTAGTAAGAAGGGTGGTCGTTACATGAAATTATATGCTAGCTTACAAAGCAGTTGATTTGGTCCCTGTGGGTTGCACGAATTTTGACTTCCAATCGGATAAGGACAATAGTAAGTCAACCTCGGGGTTTTGTGTTTACTTTAGGAGGTAAAGTCATAACTATGGAAGAGTGATAAGCATAGGTGTTTTTCTGAACTCCACTATAGAAGCTGAGTATATGGCAAGCCTCTGAGGTAGTCATAAAAGCTGAATGACTTAATAACCTCAAGATAGACTTAGATATAATTTCTGGTTTGTCCAAAGATTATTACAATTTATTGTAATAATAGTGGTGCAGTAGAAAACTTGAAGAAACCATGAGTCTATAAGGCAAGTAAACACAATAAGATGATGACCTATAGATCTTTTCACTAAGGCCCTTAAGGCAAGAGCTTTTGATGGGCATGTTGAAGGGTTGGGAATCAGATGTATGGCAGCAGATATAACAGCTTAGTCTTTTAGTATAAGTGGGAGATTGTTAGGATATATACTAAAAGCCTAGCTTTAGGTATAAACATTTATCTAGAAATAAGAATCACATTGGTCAAATGACTACATTTATGATAAATGTAGTTGTTCAATTAATTTATATTGTAGATAACATGGTGTGTGGTGTCACACACAGAGGATCATGTTATCAGTACCTTATAAATTATAAACAGTAGCTCACGGCCAAGATGGAAAGGAACAAATCATAGGAAGGTCGTAGTGTAATTAGGTATTAGTTTATCTTAACTATATAATTACACTAGTACACTTAGAGTGTATTGAGTAGGACCATTTGAGGTCGTTTCTTTTATATTGACTTTATAAAGGAACAAAGACCTCAGTTATTATGAAAGTGTGTGCTCTTAATCCTAATATAATAACAAGCACATATATTTGATATTTATTTCTTTAATTTATCAATGGGTGAGATTTAGTTCGATAAATCAATAAGCCTGATAAGTTGGGAAATGATATCACTTATAGTGTGTGTTGTTGATTATAGAAGGAAACTGTGTCCTAGTAATTTAGGTTGAGAATGTCCCCAAGAGGAGCTCATAAGGATTGTCATGTTAAACCCTGCAGGTGGACTTAGTCCGACATGACGATGAAGTTGAGTGGTACTACTCTTGGAGCTAGATATTAATTAAGTGAGTTGTCAGTAACTTACTTAATTAGTGGACATTTGTTATCTTAAACACAGGGAGACTAACACACTCATAATAAGAAGGAGCCCAAAATATAATTTGGGATTGGTGCGGTACTTCAATAATAGTTCTTTAGTGGAATGAATTATTATTGATGAAATTAAGTTGTGTGTTCAGGGCGAACACAGGATGCTTAATTTCATCGGGAGACCAAAACCAATTCCTCCTCTCGGTCCCTATCGTAGCCTCTTGTATATAGAGATTTATACCCACCACATACCCACCTTCTTACCCACCCAATGGGGCCGGTCAAGCTAGCTTGGAACCCAAGCTAGAGCCGGCCAAGACCAAATGGTTGAGCCAAGTTGGTGGCCGGCCAAAGCTTGGGTCCCAAGCTTAGGTGGCTGACCACTAGAATATTAAAAGGGTTTTTTATTAAAATTATTTCTTATGTGGATATCATGATTTAAAAGAGAGTTTAAAAATTAAAATTTCCTTTTATAGCTTTCTACAAAAGATTAAGAGAAGAGATTAATCTCTTTCTTTATTTGTAGATTAAAAGGATGGTTTTAATTTTAATTAAAAACTTTTCTTATTTGTAAATCATCCACATGTTTAAAAGAGAGTTTAAAAATTTGAAATCTTTCCTTATTTGTTGATTAAAAGGTGGATTTTAAATTTTAAGAAAACTTTCCTTTTTAAACATGTTCATTATTTAAACGAGAGTTTAAAAATTAAATATTCTCTTTTATAAGTTTCTACAAAAGATTAAGAAAAGATTTGATATCTTTCCTTATTTATAGATTGAAAGAGATTTTAATTTTTAGAGATAACTTTCTTTTTATCCACATGTTTAAAAGAAAGATTTTAATTTATAAAATTTCTTTTTTATTAACCACCATGAAGGGAAAAATTATTTGAGAAATTTTTATAAATTTCCGGAAGCAAATTAGGAAGTTTTAATTCTTGTGTGAATTAAAATTTCCTTGATTAAGGGATTAAAGGTGGTCGGCCATTATCATGATGAAAAGAAAATTATTTTTAATTAAATAAATTTTCCTTTTCAATGACAAAAGAATTAAGGAAGTTTTTATTAAATTTTCCTTATTTGCAAAGACCAAGGATTATAAAAGAGGGGGTAGAGGAGGCTTCATGGAGAACAACTCTATTATTTTTCTCCCTCTTTTCTTCCTTGGGTGTGGCCGGCCCTTTCTTTCCTCTCCTCTCCTTTGTGTGGCCGAAACCTTCTCATGGTGGAGATAGCTTTGGTGGCCGGATCTAAAAAGGAGAAGAAGGAGAGAAAAGAAGACTCTTTTCTAGCATCCCTTGGAGCATGGTGCTGGTGGCCGAACCTCTTCATCCTAGGAGAAGTTTTGATGGCCGAAACTTGTAAGGAAGAAGAAGGTGCTTGGTGGTTCTCATCTCGGAAGATCGTTGCCCACACAACGTCCGATGTTAGAAGAGGAATACGGTAGAAGATCAAGAGGTCTTTCTAAAAGGTATAACTAGTATTTTTCCTTTCCGCATCATACTAGTTATTTTTGGAAATAATACCAAATACAAGAGGCATGCGATTCTAGTATTTCGAATTTGTTTTCGATGTTGTGTTCTTTTGTTTTTTCTTTTCCTTGTGATTTGATTGTTCTTTTCGGTTGACCTAAAGTTATTTAAGGGAATTAAATATTAACTTTCCTTAAAAGGCTTTGTCTAGTCGGTGATGGTTGTTCCCATATCCAAGAAGGTCATGCGCCTCGCCACGTCAGTACTGGAAGCCAATTTTGGAAACTAATATTTAATGAAATTAATAACCTAGGTGATTTGGATCGAACGTGTTAAGTTCCGCAGGAGATCCGAGTCTAAACCTAAAAGAACAAATAAATTAAACTTTGGATCAAACGTGTTAAGTTCCGCAGGCGATCCAAGTTTAATTTAAAAGAACACATGGTAGCTAGGAAAAGGTTCAGATCTTTGTACAAAATTTTTGTACAGTGGAACCATTAGGTTTTCCTAGTAGCAACCAACAATTCTTCTATTGATTGTGTAATTAGTTTGTGAAAATAATGATATTGAGATACCATATATAAATGCTTATCATAGATCTACTACTGGATGTTTGTGCCAATAAAGAGAATCTATTACATTTGAGCACCATTATTTTGATGTATTTAATATTACAATATATTTTCAAGTGGAAGAGCTAAATAGAAGATTCGATGATCAGTGATATGGGTTATGTCGAGCGGATTCAGAGGAGAACATCACAGTCAAAGTTAGGACGATGTAGTGAATTAATTCAGAGTAAAAGGACATTCCTCGCTTGGATATGTTTATCAAGGCTCTTGGGTCTTAATCATGCAGTCTTATAGCAAGACACTAGAAGAAGGCCAACTGGTTATAAATCTGGTCAGGTATAAGAACCCTAGGATTCTACTTAGAAACTCAAGAAATAAGGTGCTTGGTCAGACAATGGACGGTGGGGTTTAAGGAAGCTCGATCGGCTGAAGGGTCATCCCGACTCTAGACATTTAAGACTTAGCCAAGACTGATATAAAATTCTTAACATACGATTGGCCGGGTGAAGGTCGATCGAACATAAGGCTCTCTCTGTGCGATCGACCAGGCAAAGCTTGGGCAAGCATGAAGGCACTTAGCCTTATATATAATTCTTAACATACGATTGGTGGAACAAAAACTGAAAAAATGTAAGGCTTTCTACTGGCGCTCGACCGGGCAAAGCCCGAATGAGCTTAAAGGCAATCAGCCTTATATAAAACTCCTAATAGACGATCGACCGGGTGAAGCCTGATCGAACGTAAATTCTTGAAGGTGTGGTTGGCCAAGCTTAAATTTTTGATGTCAGTGACTTTCATATAATAATTAGATTTCAGATTGATCAGGTATAAATGCAGAATGGCTTCATATGGGGCACTAAATATATTTATAATGGGCTATCTATCATACAACTTACATATGACCGGCTCATGAACCGTTCGAAATATGCTCAACAGAAGACATTTATATATAGGCGGCTTGATGACCGACCGAGATACTTTCAGTAAAACACATTCTAAATATCTGGTCAGCTCAATGACTGGTCGAGATATATTCGGCAGGCAAACAGTCGATAACATTAGAACAACCTGGTAAACTTGTCGGGGAATATTCCTTTAAAGTTTCTTCATTGATTAATCAGTTACCATGGCACATTCTTTAGAGATTTTCATCGAGAGCTCATTTAGAAGCGACAAAAAAGGTACATCTATAGGTAAGAAAAAGATTCCTCGAACTATCATGAAATCGTCAGGTTGTACTTTCTTCTATCACCTAGCAAACTCTAACAAACCGGGGACCACCTCATAATCGCAGAGGCTATGTGAGGTGTATAAAAAGGGGAATCCTCTCCGCTAGCAAGGTACACAAACATTTACATCTGAAGTCCTACATTCTTGCACTTTAGCTACTATTCTTCTTCCACTTTCGAGAGAAGAGATTGACTTGAGAGTTGGAGGGCCTAGTCAAGGATTCCCACCCCGATCTTAGGTTACTAACATTTTATTGGCTCGTCTAATTGTGCACAGGATAGTTGAGGAGTTCCTTTTGATGTCAAGAAGCTCATTATTCTTCGATCATCAGAGCCAGCACACCATCTCATAGGCTTTATATAGGATTAAGTTTAGCATCGTCTGTAGGAATCTTCAGCTAAATCTGAAGCTTTGTGATGGAGGAGGCAGAAAACTCAATACCATCACCTCAACTCAAGAAGATCATGAATTTCTCATCAATGCTAGAGCACACAAATTACTTCAACAACAATAGCAAACCAACATTGTTTATACGCGACCACCACCAAATCCGGAAGTATCAACCACCGCTCATCAAAGGGAAAGGGGGGTTCAAGAGGAAGGCCTTGCTCGCTTGCTATATAGAGCAACCTTATGAAGGATCGTCAGTCAATATTATTGGATAGGTCAAGCTAAAGAACTCACAGGGCAATAAAATAGGGGTCCACATAGCAATATGGTTAAGCAAGTCCTTCATCATCAAGCTTTTGATTATCAATACTTGGCGATAATTGAATAGAGAGATGTGAGAGACAATTCCCTCAATTTCTTCTTCAAAATATGTGGTAATTAGTGAATGGTGGATGAACCTTGGGTGTTAGAGATGGTCTCCTCAAAACTCCATTCACCTTATGTGGCGGGCATGAATTGGGTGGATGATAATGAAACATCATAACTACATCTTCACTGACTTAGGCAAGAAGAAGTGGAGAGGCACGAAGAGGGGTGACTTAGAGATTCCTTTTCTGACAGCTATATATAAACACCTCAGATGGCAACTCCAAGGTATGATGGTCTTCTTCTTCTAACTAGTAAAGGCAACTTCTTCTTCTTCAAGTCCTTCTGTTGGTGCAATATTCCCTAGGTCAAAGTTGACCTGGTTGATTGAGCTTGAATTGGTTCAAGCTTGAGTCTTGATGTTTGGGTTTCGATGTTTGACAATACATGGAGATAAGACATGGAGATTGCAGGTGCAATTGTTCATGTGGTGAGATTGTGAAGGAGAGTCAAGTAGGTCAAGGTTGACTGGATACTTGACTAGAAAATCCTAGTGAGTGAAGCTAGGTGAAAGACCTGGTGAGTGAAGCCAGGCAGAAGGAAAGTCCTGGTGAGTGAATCCAGGCAAAAGGAAAGTCTTGGTGAGTGAAGTCAGGCAGAAGGAAAATCCTAGTGAGTGAAGCTAGGTGAAAGTCCTGGTGAGTGAAGCCAGGCAGAAGGAAAATCCTAGTGAGTGAAGCTAGGTGAAAGTTTTGGCGAGTGAAGCCGGGCAGCTGGAAAATCCTGGTGAGTGAAGCCAGGTGAAAGTCTTGGTGAGTGAAGCTAGGCAGAAGGAAAATCCTGGTGAATGAAGCCAGGTGAATGACCTAGTGAGTGAAGTTAGGCAGATGGAAAGTTCTAGTGAGTGAAGCCAGGCACAGGAAATCTAGATGGATCAAGTTTGATCAGACATCTGGTGTTGGGAAGTCCAAGTAGGTCAAAGGGATTGACCGGATACTTGGCATGGGAAATCCAGATGGATCAAGGTTGATCGGACACCTGGTGGAGATAAGTCCAAGTGGGTCAAGGATGGTCGGACACTTGGCATGAGGAGAAAGTCCAAGTGGATCAAAGGGATTGACCAGACACTTGGCGAGGGAGTCCTAGTAGGTCAAGGGTGACCGGATGTTAGGCATGATGTACCAACAGGTCATGATTGACCGGATGTTGGTCTAGGGGACTTTGGACTTGTTTTTGGGCAAAACAAGAGCTGGATCGATTAGCCGATCGATTGGCTCATGGCCAATCGATCGGTCGATCGATTGGGAGAGTCCCTGCGACAAGACTTCTCCCAATCGATCGGTGGATCGATTGGGGAGAAGTGACGCACGAACAGAAAGCCTCCCAATAGATCAGCCGATCGATTAGGAGCCTCCGATCGATCGGGCGATCGATTGGGAGGTGCGATTTCACACGATAAGCCCTGGATCGATCAGCTGATCAATCCAGGCAATTCTCGAGAGCACAGAGGCGCTCTGGATCGATCGGCCGATCGATCCAAAGCCTCCCCAATCGATTGGGATTCGACCGTTGGCGAGCATGTTTCTGCGCACTTCTTCCTCTCCTCTCCATAGGTGATCACGACAGCTTCTCCACAGCATTTTTCCACTCTCACCGCCAGTTCTTGAAGGATCTTGGAGAGACATCCAAGTCAAGAGGCGTGTCTACAACAAGAAGAAGAAGCTAGGGTTAGGGTTTCATTGTACAAATCTTGTAAGCTTTCCCTTGTGTTTGCTTCTCTTTGTTTCTTGTTGTATTGAGAGTATTGTATAGCTTCTCCGCCTTCGGTAGTTACCAAAAAGGAGTGTTTACATAGTGGAGGGTGTGTGAGTGTGTGGATCCTTGGATTAGTTACCTCTTCTTGAGGTGGATACCAAGTAAATCCCTTGAGTTAGCGTTGTTGTTTGTGTTTCTTGTATTTTCGCTGCACATCATCCCAAGAAGCAAGCAACGACGAGCATGAGATCGCGCTGAGCTATTCACCCCCCCCCCCCTCTACCTACATAATTGGTCCCAACAAGTGGTATCAGAGTGAGGCCGCTCTTCATCAGAGTCATCACCGGAAGGGGCAACAAGCTAGAGGGTGAAGAAGTTGGAGCAATTCTATCAAGTCAAAGACTTCATCATCAAGCTCAACTTCAAATGGAATTCCGAGATAGACTTAGATTCGATACAAGGGTGCCTCCACCATATGTATCCACGAGTTTCGATTCTTGGAAATCAAGAATTGAAAATTTTCTTATGATGGAGATAGAGCAATGGTTTGCTCTAATGGAAGGTTTCAAAGCTCCAACAAGTTCAAAGGGCAAGATCCTCAAGAAGAGAAAATGGAGTCAAGAGCAAGTTCAAAGGAGCGAGGCAAATGATAAAGTGACCAAGATTTTTGGTCAATTTGTTGCCAAGCAATATATTGGCTCAAATTGGAGAATTTGAGGATGCCAAAGATTTATGGATCAAGTTGGCCAAGCTTCATAAAGAACCCTCCACTGTACCAATCCAAGAAAAATCCAAAGAGGGTGACTCAATGGAGTAAGACCAAGAGGAGGAGGATTCCGAAGTTGAGAGATGCTCAACTTCCGAAGAAGAGGTCCAAGAAGCTTCATCTTCAAAGGAATACAATGAAGAGGGCAAAGAGGGAGCATACTCTTTGTTCCATGTACAAGAGGAAGATGAAGAAGCCTCCACCTCTAGGATTAAGGGGGAGCGACCTTTGTTGACATCGGATCAAGAAGAAGAAGAAGCTTCTACATCCGAGTCAAATGGAGAAGAAGACATTGTATCCTCCAAAAATCAAGAGACATCAAATGGAGGATCAAGTGTCATCCCTACACATGAAGGTATAAATGTTTCAATTAAGAATAAAAATCACATTATATGTTTTGAGTGTAGGGAACATGGGCATTACAAGAGCAAGTGCTCCAAATTGACCAAGAAGAAGGGCCAAGTGGCACTAAACGGCAAGATGAAGCCCAAGGAGACCGTCCCCACAACAAAGAAGAGCAAGGAGCACATTATGTGCTTCTCTTGCAATCAAAAAGGACATTACCGGAGCCAATGTCCCAAGGGGAAGAAAGCGGTCAAGGCTCAAGGAGGAAGCATGGGTCAAGGGGGAGCCTCCAAGGTAAAACAAAAGGTATCATTTATTGAGTCTACCCCTTTAAAAAATGGTAAAAAGCATGATAATTCTAATTTTTATCATTTTAATGCTATTTACCACAAGAATAGGAAGCATGATAGCATTAAGGAAAAATATGTAGCTTTTCATGCTAAAACCACTCAACCTAGGGTTAGGAAGGTAGATAAAAATTTAGGCAAGAATTCTAAGGATTTTAGTTATAAGCCTAGAAACAAAAATGCTCAAGGATTTAGTGAAAAATCAAAATCTAGGGATTTATGGGAAGAAAATCAAGTCTTGAGGTCAAGACTTAATAAAATGGAAAAGACCCTAAAAATGATGGAACATATCCTTAAAGGGAAAAATAAGCATAACCTAGTTTTAGGACAACAAAAGCCATCCAATGGCCATAGAGGTTTGGGATACAAACCAAAGGCTAAGAAAGATGTAATTTCTTACCATAGGGTTCCATATAGCTATGGAACCGAGTCTAGGTCAAATGGTCAAGTCAAAAATACTAGGAAGGTTATTCCTAAGAGTATTTTTGCAACAAAAGTGACTAAGACTTCTAAGAAGTCCAAGAAAGTTACAAAGAAGGTCACAAGGGAAGAAATCCCTAGAGTTGACCTAGAAAATGTGACCAAGGCTTCTAAGAAGCCTAACAAGGTCACTAGAAAGGTATCTAGGGAAATTATCGCTAGTGAATACCTAGAGCATCCAAGGAGCACCAATAGGGTTTGGGTTCCTAGGAGCATTTTCTCTACCCCTTAGATGGGTTAGAGAGTGTCAACTCTAATTAAAAGGGTAGTTAACTCAATCATGATAAAGTTGGCACTCCAAGAGCATTTTCAAGGTTAGTGTTAACCCTTTGAAAATGATAAGGATTAAAGGCTTACTCGTGGAAAGAGTAAGATGTGCCAAAATCTAAGTATTTGGATATAATTTTAATTGGCACAAGAAATCAAGTCTAAAGAAATGTCAAGTTGGGATGTTGGCATTTTATTGGAAAGTTAGAGACAAATCTAAGCCTTGTTTCAATTTGTTACTCTTTAAAAGAGTAATTTGTTCCAAAAATTTGAGGAATTTGCTTAATTAAATTGGCAAAAATTAGGAAAAGCAAAGAAATGTCAAAATTGGATTTTGGCATTTTCTTGGGAAATAGTGGGTAATCTAGGGTTAAATTTTAATTTAGCTAAGGATTAAGGATACCTAGAGAGATAATCTAGGTATTTATTTTATGCTAATTTGTCATGCTTTATTTGCCCAACATATGTTATGACATAATATTTATGTTTGCATTCATGTCTTATTATGAAAAACACAAAAATACCATGTCATGTTATACATACATCATATAGTTATAAGAAATTTTCTTTTGAAAATTATTTCTTTTTGATGTATGTCATAACATATCATGCATTATTTTAATTCCCTTGCAATTTAAGGATAAATGGCATTTATTAACAAATATCATCCTTGGTGGATGTTCATAACCTCAAAATGCCTAGGTAGATATACATTATCCCTAGATTAGGGCAAAACCAAAAGTTTACATCTCACTATGAACTATAAGGTGACTTGTATGTGTTTTAGTGCACATTAGATACAAGTGAGATGTTAGGATGATGAACAAAACTCAAGATGTTGATTTAGTGCATTCTTGTGAGTTTTAAGTTCATCAAAACACATAGTTATGTGTTTTCCAATCATTGGGAAAGCTAATATACAAGTCATGTGCATTGAGCCCAAAGAACATGGTTGCAAATTGGTTTTGAAAATGTTTTTAAAATTCTCTTGGAAAACCTTGATGAAGACTATCTTTTGATAGTGATCATCATTGAAAAGTTAGACACAAACTAGAAGAAAATACTAAAGTTTTTACAAGTTTTCTAGTTTATGTCAATCTTGGAAAATATGAAGTATTTTCTTAGAAAACTATTTTTCCATGATAATATATGCCTTAAATAATGTTCACAACAATTTTCATGATTTTTTGAATTTTATAGAATTTTCTAGGGGTTTCTGAAATTCACTGAAATTGAATTTCAGTTTTTCAGTGCTTCAATCGATCACCCGATCGATTGAAGTGCCTCAATCGATCGGGCGATCGATTGAGAAGGCATTTCTCGCGAGCAGAAGCTTGCTAGATCGATCAGCCGATCGATCCACGTAGTTTGAATCGATCAGTGGATCGATTCAACGGGGTTCAATCGATTGAGACCCAACTCCAATCGATTGGGGATGCTGATTTTGGCTGGGAAAGCCTGATTTTAGCATTTTTAACAACCTTTAGTCTAGGTAACCATTCCTAATCCCTCAAAACACATTTGTATACATTTAGGGGGAGTTTTCATGATGAAAACAAGGATGGATTGGTTAAGGAAGACTAAGTAGAGGTTTAGGTTAAGGTTTGATTTCAATATTGAATTTTTGGACCTCAAAGCTTCTAACTTTGGGTTTTCTAAAGATTTAGGGATTCCAAGTCATTGTTGGTGTAATGACAGAAGTTATATGCATGTCTTTAGGGGGAGTTACTCTTTAAGGACATGAAAATCTATTTTTCATACACCTTGGAAGGTGGTTAACCTTCTTTCGTGAAAATGCTCAAGGTTGGGCATTTAAATACAATGGGGAGTGGATATCTTCATTGTTTAGGTGGTATATGCTCAAGGATGAGCATTCGATGAAAATGAAGGGTATGAGACCTTCAGTTGAATCGTGTGTAAATATACCAAGTGGTATATGCTCAAGGATGAGCGTTTAGAATAATGAAGGGTATAGAACCTTCGTTATTGTGTTGTGAACAACGAGTGAAGTTGTCAACAACGTTGGGTAACTCTTCAGGGGGAGAGTTTTTGATGTGTGCCAATAAGGGGAGAATGTGTGGTTAAGTTAGGCCTTCATTACCTAAGAGAGATTTTGCCCTCTAGAAAAGGGGGAGAATGAAGGAAACCATCATTCTCATATTGGCATGAAGGAAGTTCAGGCTATGGGATTAGCCTAACTTACAAGTGGTATTTTCAAACATCAAAAAGGGGGAGATTGTTGGTGCAATATTCCCTAGGTCAAGGTTGACCTGGTTGACTGAGCTTGAATTGGTTCAAGCTCGAGTCTTGATGTTTGGGTTTCGATGTTTGACAATACATGGAGACAAGACATGGAGATTGCAGGTGCAATTGTTCATGTGGTGAGATTGTGAAGGAGAGTCAAGTAGGTCAAGGTTGACTGGATACTTGACTAGAAAATCCTAGTGAGTGAAGCTAGGTGAAAGACCTGGTGAGTGAAGTCAGGCAGAAGGAAAGTCCTGGTGAGTGAAGCCAGGCAGAAGGAAAGTCCTGGTGAGTGAAGCCAGACAAAAGGAAAATCCTAGTGAGTGAAGCTAGGTGAAAGTCTTGGTGAGTGAAACCAAGCAGAAGGAAAATCCTAGTGAGTGAAGCTAGGTGAAAGTTCCGGTGAGTGAAGCCAGGCAGCTGGAAAATCCTGGTGAGTGAAGCCAGGTGAAAGTCTTGGTGAGTGAAGCCAGGCAGAAGGAAAATCCTGGTGAGTGAAGCCAGGTGAAAGACCTAGTGAGTGAAGCTTGGCAGATGGAAAGTCCTGGTGAGTGAAGTCAGGCACAGGAAATCTAGATGGATCAAGTTTGATCTGACATCTGGTGTTGGGAAGCCCAAGTAGGTCAAAGGGATTGACCGGATACTTGGCACGGGAAATCCAGATGGATCAAGGTTGATCGGACACCTGGTGGAGATAAGTCCAAGTGGGTCAAGGATGACCGGACACTTGGCACGAGGAGAAAAGTCCAAGTGGGTCAAAGGGATTGACCGGACACTTGGTGAGAGAGTCCTAGCAGGTTAAGGGTGACCGGATGCTAGGCATGATGTACCAACAGGTCATGATTGACTGGATGTTGGTCTAGGGGACTTTGGATTTGTTTTTGGGCAAAAACAAGAGCTGGATCAATTAGCCGATCGATTGGCTCATGCCCAATCGATCGGTCTATCGATTGAGAGAGTCCCCGCGACAAGCCTTCTCCCAATCGATCGGTGGATCGATTGGGGAGAAGTGACGCACGAACAGAAAGCCTCCCAATCGATCAGCCGTTCGATTGAGAGCCTCCGATAGATCGAGCGATCGATTGGGAGGTGCGATTTCGCACGATAAGCCCTGGATCGATCAGCTGATCGATCCAGGCAATTCTCGAGAGCACAGAGGCACTCTGGATCGATCGATCGATCGATCCAAAGCCTCCCCAATCGATTGGGAGTAATCCAATCGATTGGGATTCGACCGTTGGCATGGATAAAGCCGTTGGCGAGCATTTTTCTGCTCACTTCTTCCTCTCCTCTCCACAGGCGATCACAACAGCTTCTCCACAGCATTTTTCCACTCTCACCACCAGTTCTTGAAGGATCTTGGAGAGGCATCCAAGTCAAGAGACGTGTCTACAACAAGAAGAAGAAGCTAGGGTTAGGGTTTCATTGTACAAATCTTGTAAGCTTTCCCTTGTGTTTGCTTCTCTTTGTTTCTTGTTGTATTGAGAGTATTGTAGGGCTTCTCCGCCTTTGGTAGTTACCGAAAAGGAGTGTTTGTAGGTGCAACGGAGGCCGACAAGAGGAGGGTGAATTGCCTGCAAATAAAAATTATACCCTCCTCGTGCTTTCAACTCAATTAGTGCAATAGTAAATAAAATGATAAAGCAATAAAGAAATAAGAAGACAGGAATTTAACCTGGTTACAACCAAGAGGGTTATTAATCCAGGGCAGTAAGAAGAGCGCGGTAGAAAAATCTCCTTTGCTGAAGGCGGAGAAGCCTTTTACACACTAACGGCTCAGAACTATTACTAGGAAGTTGTTACAGAGTTGAATGAATAATCGATATTGAATTCCTAGCTCCAGGGGACTTTAAATAACTTCTGGAAATCTGATCTCGAGGGTCCAGGGCGCCTCCATCGAGTGGGTGGATAAAACATTATCCGAAAGCTCAACGTTCAATTCTGCCGAGTCCGAGGCGCCTTCAACAGGGGTTGAAGGCGCCCTCAAGCTGGAGGTGCCTCCAAGCTGGTTGGCAGCTTTTCCAGCTTGGTTGCTTCTTTGCTTCGTCTTCCGAAGTCTCATTCTTTTGGGTGATTCCGGCCAACCGAAATAGGGCTCACCCGAACCCAATTTCCGGCCTTCTCCTCGAGCAGGCTTCCGTCCAGCTTTTCATCCCTCGAAAAGTCGTGCACGTTCTTCTCGTCCACCGGAGTACTCTTCTGCAGCTGTCTCGTCCTTCGGACGCACCGAGCTCGTCGACTCTCTTCCCGTGCCGTCCTTCTCGCTAGCTGCGTCTTCCGCTCGACTTCCTGTGCTCCTAAGCTCCTGTACACTCAGACACAGAGATCAAACACAAAGCAGGACCTAACCAACTTGGTTGATCACATCAAAACACCCACGGGGACCAACAATCTCCCCCTTTTTGATGTGCATCAACCCATGTTCAAGTTAGGGTAACAATAGACAGAAAAGTAATTTTAAAAGAAAATCACTAAACTAACATGTTAAGCATCAGTTTACAATAAATAAAATTGCAACTACTAAATTAAGTGTAACCAGAATTTTTTAAAAATATTTTTAATAAAAAAAATTCTCTCCCCCTAAACTTGTACTATCTCTCTCCCCCTTTGATCACAACAAAAACGGGGTAACAGAGAAAAACTTTTAGCAAAAATTTTTAAGTTAGATAAGTTTCTAATTTAAGAAGAAATTTTTGAAAAAAATCTAAGTAAAATTTCTATGTGACAAAAGAATTCTAACTAAAATGATTTGTTTGAATTTTTCAAAATAATTTCTAAATTTTTTTAAAAAAAAAATCTTAAGTAAAATTTTCAAGGAAATGTTTAAAAATTTTTCAAAGCATTTTTTAATTCTAATTTGAATGCTTTTATCAGGAAGTTAATTAAACATTTTTATTTCGATATTTCGACTTCCAGGTCGTTGCGAGGCACTAGGTCTTCTTGGTTATTGGAGCAACAATCACTTCCTTAGACAAAGGTTCCATAAAGAAACTCAAAGTTTAATTTTCTCACTGTAAGCTTTTAATTAAATAAATTAATTTAACACAGATTTCGGAATCCAATAGAGGTTCCTTCCTACAGGGTTATTCAAAAATTTAGGAGGTACATAGTTCTTGGGCATTCTTCTAAGTTTGCCCTGATGTTTTCTAATGTACCAATTCAATTTTTCATAAATTCTAACTTTTGATTTTGGAAATCTATTTAGGCATGCATCATTATCTTTCAATTTCTTAATTTCAACTTTTAATTTTTCATTTTCTAATTTAGATTATCATACATTTCTAGTGGGCTTTTTTTTGCTAAGTTTAATTTCAATTCAACATTTTATTTTTCTAATTTGAATAAATCTCTAGAAATACATTTAATAAATTGCAAGGACTAAGTCGGGGTTAGGTTACGTACCTTACTTACCTGACTCGGTGATTCTCCCCCTTCATCGTCACTTTCTTCTTCTGATGATCCTCCCCCTTCATCTATGCTCATCCCTGAACTTGAGTCATCTTCAGGAAGATGGTTGGCTGCCAGCGCTAATCCAGAGAACACTTCGATGTTTGATTCGGAAGAAGACGAATATGACCAGGTGGCCTTCAGATTCTTGTGCTTGGAGGATTTTGGTTTATTGTACTTTGACTTTTCCTTCTCTTTCCCCTTTTTCTTCAAGTCCGGGCAGTCATCTTTGATGTGCCCTTCTTCATTGCAGTTGTAGCAACGGACCGTCCTTTTTCTTTGCTGATGCCTCTTTGTCTGCAATCTAAACTTATTAGATTTAAAAACTTTATTGAAGCGTCTTACCAGTAGTGCCGCTTCGGATTCGTCGATTGAGGCTTCGGAGTAAGAACCGTTTATTCTTGCTTTTAAGGCAATGTTCTGACTAGTCTTTTCTACTCCATTGGGCTCTGCAACTCAAGATTCGTGAAGTTCAAAAGTAGAAAACAGTTATTCTAGAGCACTTACCTCGAAGTCCTTAGAGATGTAGTACGCATCTACTAAGGAGACCCACTTTGGAGTTCTGGGGAAGGCATTGAGCTCGTACCAGATCGAGTCCCGGTTCTTTACTTCTTCTCCAAGGTTGCTTAATTGCGTGATCAACTCTTTAATCTTCGCTTGGAGTTGTGCTACCTTTTCGCCTTGGTTCATCCGGAGGTTCATCAACTGGGTCCGAAGGATGTCGTGCCTTGCTAGCTTCGCTTCGGAGATACCTTCGTGAAGCTCCAGGAATTTTTCCCAGAGATCTTTCGTGGAGTCGTAGCTTCCGATCCGATTTACCTCCTGAGGTGGCAGAACGCTGAGCAGGTGGAACTCAGCCTTTCCGTTGGCGACAAAATCGGCTTGCTCATTTTTGCTCCACGTATTTTCTTCTTTATCTTTCGGCGTTGCATATCCATATTTCATTATTAAAAGTATATCAAATTTAGTTTTAAAAAATACCTCCATTTTTCGCTTCCATGTGGCGAAATCTTCGTCGAACTTTGGAGGATGAATATTTGCTCCGGCCATCGTCTTGATCGTTGTGATTTAGTCGGCGGTTAGTTTTCTGAGGCGGTCTGGCTCTGATACCAATTGTAGGTGCAGTGGAGGCCGGCAAGAGGGGGTGAATTGCCTACAAATAAAAATTATACCCTCCTCGTGCTTTCAACTCAACTAGTGCAATAGTAAATAAAATGATAAAGCAATAAAGAAATAAGAAGATAGGAATTTAACCTGGTTACAACCAAGAGGGTTGTTAATCCAGAGCAGTAAGAAGAGCGCAGTAGAAAAATCTCCTTTGCTGAAGGCGGAGAAGCCTTTTACACACTAATGACTCAAAACTATTACTAGGAAGTTGTTACAAAGTTGAATGAATAATCGATATTGAATTCCTAGCTCCAGGGGCCTTTAAATAGCCTCTGGAAATCTGATCTCGAGGGTCCAAGGCACCTCCAACAGGGGTCCAAGGCGCCTCCATCGAGTGGGTGGATAAAACTTTATCCAAAAGCTCAACGTTCAATTCTGCCGGGTTCGAGGCGCCTTCAATAGGGGTTGAAGGCGCCCTCAAGCTGGAGGCGCCTCCAAGCCTGATGGCGGCGCCTCCAAGCTGGCTGGCAGCTTTTCCAGCTTGGTTGCTTCTTTGCTTCGTCTTCTGAAGTCTCATTCTTTTGGGTGATTCTGGCCAACCGAAATAGGGCTCACCCGAACCCAATTTCCGGCCTTCTCCTCGAGCAGGCTTCCATCCGGCTTCTCATCCCTCGAACGCCGTGCACGTTCTTCTCGTCCACCGGAGTACTCTTCCGTAGCTGTCTCATCCTTTAGACGCACCGAGCCCATCGGCTCCCTTCCCGTGCCGTCCCTCTCGCTAGCTGCGTCTTCCGCTCGACTTCCTGCGCTCGTAAGCTCCTGCACACTGAGACACATGGATTAAACACAAAGCAGGACCTAACCAACTTGGTTGATCACATCAAAACACCCACGGGGACCAACAGTGTTTACATAGTGGAGGGTGTGTGAGTGTGTGAATCCTTGAATTAGTCACCTCTTCTTGAGGTGGATACCAAGTAAATCCCTTGAGTTAGCGTTGTTGTTTGTGTTTCTTGTATTTCCGCTGCACATCATCCCAAGAAGCAAGCAACGACGAGTACGAGATCGCGCCGAGCTATTCACCCCCCCCCCCCCTTTAGCTACATAATTGGTCTCAACACCTTCTTCTTCCTTTATTGCTTTCTCTCTTTCTCTTTTCAATCAATTACTAACTTGAGCGTCAAAGGGGCCACGATGGAGGAGCTGATCCGACTCTAACCTATGTTACCATCTTAGATTAGTTCATCCACACAACAGAGGAAGACTTGCAGAGAAGGAGGAGCCCGACCTGGTAGTAAAAGGAGCCATCATGTTGAAAGAGAATTTACTGCAAAGATTGACACTGATTCAATAATTAATGAGTTCTATTATATGAAAAATCATAGGGCACATTTTCAGTAGTTTTATCTTGTTCGATGTTACTACATCATGTTTTGTAGTTAATATTAAATGTGTAAGTGTTTCTTGATTATAAATTAGTTTATTATTATAGTTTAAATATTAAGTATTTAATTTATTGGATCAGTTAGCCTAGGGTTAGTAGATTTTATGGTTATGCCCCTAAGTAGATCTTGTACAAACAATAGCAATAGGAGCAAGATGGAGCATAGGGAGATTTGATGTTGAGCCTCAAACTGTGGGGCTTTTTGTAGGCCTCTTCCATTTGACTGAAAATCGTTCAGTTGACTGAATCCAATTAGTTGATTGAACATCTATTTGATGAATTTTCAGTCGACTAAATCCAATCAGTCGATTGAACATCTGTCTGGCGATTGGTCCCCGCTCCTTTCCTTACTTGCTAGGATATGATCTGATTGATCCCTCAAAATTTAGGTTTTCTATTGATTGAATCCTATCCAGTCGATTGGTCCTAGGGGTTTCCTTCCTTACGATGATCCGATCATATTTGATATATCTTTCCATATGGGAATTGGTCAACCGATCTTCTTGATCAATCGACTCAACCCTATTTTTCTTCTTTATGAAGATTCAGATCTGCCTATGTTTATCCACCTAGATCAATCTACTGAACCTCTTTATTTAGTCGATTGAACCCACTTAGTCCATGAAAACTTTTCTTTTCTACAAAATAAAGTTAGCACAGAGATAATACAAATAACAATACTGTAAAATAAAGTTAGATAATAGATAATAATATGCATGAGTAATATAGATAGATAGGATTGACTTGATCTCAAGTTAGAAACAACCGCTAGTTTCTTCAGTGGGATCACCGCCTAAGGTTTGTCCCAACTAGGACACAATCTCACTATTCTCTTTCTAGAAGATCCACTTCTCTTCAGGAGCTTATCTCAGCTTACTTACCAAATATCAGTTCTCTAGACTTGTTTGGACTTTATCCACTTAGCATCTAATCGGCATGCCAAGGCTTTATCCTGATTTGATATCTAGTCCTTGCTGACCTATCAAATCTGTAGGTCCGCATAGGCCAGCTAGAGAGGGTAAATAGCCTAAAATAAGATTTAGAAATAATCTCTTTCTTTTGCTTAGGAAGGATGCACAATTTAATTAAGCAATAACAATTAACATAAAATAAATAACAACTTATAAAAATAATAAATAAGAAGGATAGGATTTTTACTTGATTATAACCTAGGTGGTTGTTAATCCAAGATAGTTGCATAGCTCCACTAAAATATCTCCTTTGTTAAAGGTAAAGAAGTCTCTTACACTCCTTGAAAAGTTTAGATGTTAGCTAGGAAATGAATACAGAAATTATTGTTCAGTTGTTCAATAATTTCTAGCTCCAAGGGGATTTTTATAACCTCCTGGGATCAGTTATCATTGGTGGGAGGCGCCTGCCTCCAAGAGGGTCCAAGGTGCCTCCAAGTAGATAAATATCTATCCTTAGTTCAATAGTCATTACTAACAAATATGCTTGATTGGAGGCACCTTCAATGAGCTCGAAGGCACCTTCTCACTATTCATGTGAGGAGCCTCCCAAGTCATTGTAGGCACCTTCCATGAGGCAGATCATCCTTCCATACGAAGGCGTGAGGGTGCCTCCAAGTCTCTTGGAGGCACCTTCCATGAAGTATATCAGGATCCAAGCTAATCTTGTTCGCGTAGGTGATGCTTCAGTTAACTGGAGTTAAGCTCACCCAAACCTCACTCTGACCTTCTCCTTGAGCAAACTTCCTTCCCAGATTTTCATCCCTCAAAAGTGCACACGTCCTTCTCATCCACTGGTATACTCTTCTGCAGCACCTCGTTCCTCAGATGTACCGAGCCCATTGCCCCCTTTCGCATGTCATCCTTCTCACTAACTGCATCTTTCACTCGACTTTTTGTTTTCCTAAGCTATTGCACACTTAGACACAAGGATCAAATATATAGGAGTTAACTTGACTTAGTTGACCACATTAAAATCAATCCAGGGTACTTACAGAGTCTATCCTGTCAGATGTCTGGTCCTCTTACCCATCTAGACTTTCTGCCTGGTTTTCATGATCTGTCGAGTCTTCCATTGCCTAGTATATGATCTAGCTGACATACTAAGTCTTTCCAAGTTGAGCAACTTGCACACTTGATTAATTTATTAGATTACAATATGACTTAACTTGAACTTTTGACAAATTCAAAATATAGGTTTGATTTTGGTGCATCTTGTACCAATATATGTTTTCGTTGATATTAGTTTTATTTGCAATTTGATTAATCTAGATTTTTATTTTATTTTTCTTTTGCTGCTATTTTTGATGAAAACAATTCCTTTCCATAGAACAAATTCCTTGTATTTAAATAATTCTTTATTGGTTCTACTTTGTTTAACTATTCATCTATGTTGCGAGATTTAAGATAGGTTATTAATCTCTTCAGGATAGACTGAGAGGTGAACCCCTAGATTATAATCAAATAATATAAACATACATTGGATTCATAGAGAATAGGGGATGAATCTAATAGTGAACCTAAATCTTCGACCTACAGAACTAACTTGAGAGTTCCTATGCAAAAGTGGTTGAACCCTCTCAAGGCTACATGGGTTGTCATAGAACTTAAAGGGTTTGTCCTAATTTAATATAGGGGCTTCTTTAAGCTAACACATCGGTGGTTTTCTTTCTTTTCTTCTTCACATAGATACATCAATCTTTAGGACGAGCGAACCCCTTCAAGTATAATCTAACATTGAGTTAAGAGAAAAAATCACAATTAATTTGTCAATGATTATCATGATGAAACTAAAACCCTATGATTGTCTTGAGATTTAGCTTTCCCCATCACTTTCCATAAAGTTCATTTTCTTAGTTTGTTTCACTTCCACAATAATTCCCTCATTCTAATTCATCTAGATAGCCTACTTTGCATGTAAACTAGTACTTAACAACAAAGTCCCAAAGGATGATAATTTTATTACTTGACATGACCGTACACTTGTGGTATTCCTACATCAGCCATGCGGGTGAATAACCTCCTCATCACCCTTGCACGAGTAGGAGGACCTCCTTGGGAACCGTCCAATCTAGCTTTTCAACTCCACTTGTGCATAGAAACTTCCATGAGTAAGGGTATCCTTACTGAACTGATTCTCTTTGACCTCAACCTCCGTTAGTTTTTGATGATCACAAACATCATACTCTACGGCCCAAAACTGACCTTGGCGAGGTAGTATACATCAATGTGGCACCTGGCCAACCAACATCTCGACCATGCCAGGTGTACAACTTTGTCACTGTCTCCCTTGGCACTTGACCTTTCCCTGCTCATCCAACCGACTCCCATCTTGTGTGGTGGCCTACACAGCTCTTGTGTCAGTCCACATGGATCTCTTTCCTCTTTAGCTATATAAGGTTGGGTGAAGGTAAGTAAAGATATAATTTTTCTTCTCATGCGTAGAGGCTTCTCTTCTCTCTCGAGCACCTTATCTTCTTCTCTAGCGTACCCACGAGCTCTAACTCTCAACCCAATGTTGATTTGATTGTTGGTGTAATATACCAAAAATGTAGATAAAGATGTAAATAATTAAAATATAACATAATTAAATTTTTAATGAAAATAAATATATGTTAGTGATAATTTATCAAGAAATAAGTTTATATAAATTTATTAGATTTGTTTTTAGATTTTAAAGGAACCATTTTATATTTTAAGGGGTATAAATGGGTAAAAGATAAAGACTATTTAAAATATCTATTTTAATGAGGAGTTGATAATATATATTAACCTAATTTAATATTTCGAAACCTAATTTTTATTTTCTGCATTCCATTTCATCTGCAAGCCGCTTGTGTCCCCTTCACTACAGCAGCTGCACCGCGTCCGATCATGTGATCCGTCGCCGCTGGTGAGCATCCGTCATCGCCTTCTCGAAGAAGTCCCGCACTCCCATCCCAAGGGGTCAGCCACCGTCGTGTGTTGCCTCTTCGCATCCAACCTTGGCACCACTGCATAGGAGCAGCCAGCGTTGTGCCCCTCTCCTTGGTCGCCATCATTGGTCATTGTATCGCTACTTCTCTTACAAAGCTGAAACATAGAGGGCACATCACAACCGATGGCAAAACCACTGTTATCCACCGTGAGCGCAAGGGCTACAACCGCATTTTCTCTCGGCTATCCCATGTGACTCGTCATTCTGGGTGTTCTTTTACACTACCTAGAGGTCGGTCTCCCTCCTCCCTCTCGGCCGCCTGCCTTCCAGTAGCCACAAAGGCCATTGGACAACAAGGAGAAAGGCTCTCCTTGCTCATTGCCGTGAGCTCCCAATTGTTGACAGGCCTTCTTGCTGCCTTATGCCACTAATTCGACGATCAATTACTGGTGTCGTAACATAGTTACTATTGGACCTGTTACCGTTGCAGTAGCAAGGATCTCAACCCTTAGACAATAGTTTTATCGCTGTCATCCCTATCCTACCAAACTGACGATGGTCATTGTGTTGCAGCAACAGTCAAGCCATCATAAACTAGTAGAATTCGAGCACGAGGCAGATCATTAACTTAAAGATGATTAAACAATCTACAATTGAGATGGGTAGTTTTGATCAAAATGCATGATTGTTTACTGTCATGTTTTGATAAGGTTGTAGTTACTCACTTACCTTAAATATATCCTATATTACTCCTGATTTTGATACCTTATTATTTTTCCTTTTATTTGAATCTGTTGTCGAGAGCTATGCAATCTTGGTTGTTATTCATGATTTGATTTATATATATGCATGATATTATCAAACCATAGTCTAGTTGTAGGCTTTTGTTCATACATTTATATTATAGTATGATTATATACTTAATCTCATGTCTGCAGGGTATTGATATGATAGGTTGTATAGTTGTATACTTGTGAGGACATATATATTAGTGAAATGGTGTTGACCTATACTTAATGGAAGTCACTCCCTAGTATAGGGGTAGCGTATTCCACTAGGCTTCTCCCTTCAGATCAACCCCCAGGATTACTTAATCTTGACCTCATTGTCTATTATATGTGTGATGATACCATGAGATTAGTTGAGATATTAATACTAGATAACTAGTATTCTCATGATGAGATTGGTTGACTAGTATTTTGGGGGACATGATTATCTATTTTCTGCCTATATATTAGTAGGATTATATCATAGTATATGATGTCGAGTATCCAGTAAACCCTTGTTATATAGGCTCATGCCTATACATTAGTAAGATAATACCGTAGTATAGTATTTCGAGTATCCTACTAGACCCTTGATTAGTATATTCTATCGACCATTATGTAACACCCATGAATTTCTTAAGCTATATACGAAAATGTTCTCTTGTAGAATAAAAAGGGAGATAAGATAGAACCAAAAATATATAAAAGAAAAGGAATTGGTCAAGGATTGAACCTTGAACCTTTTTAATCTAATAGTAAGCTTTAAGGATTATGGATTGACCACTAGGCCATCATAAATTATTGTTGAATAGAGAATGAAAACTTGTAGATAAAGGTAAAAGTATGATTAAGAGAAGAAAGCAAGAAAACATCAAGTAGCTTTCTTCCTCCTTCTCTTGATTAAGAGAAGAACAAGAAAAAGACAAATTGTCTTCTTCTCTTTTCTTCCTTCCATTTTCGTGAGGATAAAGAAGGAGAGGGATTAGGAGAACTAAGGGGAATGAATGGAGACATTCTTCATCATTAAGAAAATAAGAAATGAGTTAATAGGGAAGGGAAAGGAAAACTTATCCTTGCTTCTTCCTCCCACTTAGCATAAGAGAGAAAAAGGGAAAGGGATTTTATTTTTTCTTCTTCCTTTCCTCACCATTGCCGAACCTAGAGCCTCCCCTCTCCCAAATTTCCGAAATCCAATCTTAGTTTCCTTCCTAAGGAAAACTAAACCTCAAGAAGAAGTCCTTAATATCTACTTCCTACAAGCAAGAGAAGCAAAGGAAATACTAGAAGGAGGAGCTCTCTTCTTCTTCTTCTCAAGGGTATCTTTATCTTAAGAAAAGACCAAGCAAGAGGATGTAAGTATCCCCTCACCTGTGGTACAAGTGGTTATGTGAAATTTTCCTTAAGTTTAGATGGTTTAAAAACCTAGGATTTCCCTTGAAACTTTCGGCCATGAAGGGTTGTAAGACCTATGAAAGCTTAAACCCAAAACCAAAATGCTTATGGTTTTTCTCATGATATGATATGGACATTTCCTTGATATTACATGCTTGTATGTTGCTTGGAACTAGGAGAATCCTCACCTTAGGGTTCGGCCATGAAGAGAATAAGATCCCTAGAGAAGCTTAAACTCAAACTAACATGCTTATGATCTTTCTCATGATATGTTATGAATGTTTCCTTGATGTTTCATGCTTGTATGTTGTTTGGAACTAGGTGAACCTTACCTTAGGGTTTCGTCCATGAAAGGATTAAAAACCCTAGTGAGGCTCAAACTCAAATCTAACTTGCTTATGATCTTCCTCATGATATGATATGAAGATAACTTGATTTCATGTGGTTTAGAACTAGGTTTCCACATTTTAAACTTTCGGCCAAGATAGAATTTAAGGCTTAGGCAAAGCTTAAACTCAACTCTAACATGCTCATGTTTTTCCCTATGATATGATATGAAATTAACATGATATTTTCATGCTTGTATTTGATTGAGAACCTAGCTCCACACCTAATGGCATTCGGCCACTTATAGTTTGTAGACCTAGGAAGCTTGAAACCTAAACTCAATATGCTCATGTTGTTGCTTATAATAAATGTTATGAAAATTGTTAGGGTTCACATGTTGATATGCTAATTGTAATCTAGATCTAGGCCTTGCATGTTTCGGCCACATTATGAAGTTTAGACCTAGGATGCTTAGAACCTAAATTTAATATGCTTATGATGTTCCTTATGATAAATGTTATGAAATTGATTTAAGGTTCATATGCTTTTATGATTGCTTGCAATCTAGAAGAACCCTTGCATGTTTCGGCCACCTTTAGTAGGTTGATGTTTGAGACCCAATTATGACTCTTTATGTGCTTCACTTTGCCATGATATGAATTAGGAGATGCTAACTTATGTTCCATGCATTCTTATGTTTTCCATGATATGTTAAATGCTCATTTATGTATGCTTATGAATCATGCATGAAAATATCTCCTATGATGTGCTATATGTTCAAGTATGTATGCTTTATGAAATGAAAAGAAAAGGCCTAAGAGATGCTTCCCTATTGTTGGGACTAAGAGCACTCTTTATGACAAGCTAAGTGAAAGACCTAAGAGTTGCTTCCCTATCAAGTGGGACTAAGAGCACTCTCTATGTTATGAAAAGTTATGAATGACATGTACATGATATGCTATGAATGACATGAATATGATATGCTATGAATGACATGTACATGATATGCTATGAATGACATGAATATGATATACTATGAATGACATGTATATGATATGCTATGAATGACATGAACATGATATGCTATGATATGATATGTATATGACATAATATTTTACTTTGTATGGCTTGTACCAAAAGGGTGGGCTCCTTATGCGCCCCTAGGTCGATGGACTAAGAAACGGGCCTAGTAAAGGGTGGGCTCCTTATGTGCCCCTAGGTCGAGCTATGGGCCTAGTTTCCTAGTAGGTTCAAGATTAGCTACCTTGAGTCTACTTAAGATGCGCGCATTTATGTATGTATGTTGTACTAAGCCAGGCCCCCTCATGTTGAGATTATTTTTAAGTACTATATGATATTGTTTTTAAGACATTTTGCACATGACATGAAGCATGTTTTGAAAAGCATCTTGCACATGACATCACCCATGATTTAAAGGACATCTTGCATATATGTTTATGATATGGAATGATATGATATGATTCTTACTCACATGCTATGATAGGATGTTCTTTATGCTATGATATGATATGTCATGATGCTTATTTTTACGATATGACATGATATGTTATGATGCTTACTTTACGTTATGATATGATTGTCATTTATGCCATGATAAGTTTATGCCATGATATGATGCTTACTTTATGCTATGATATGATAAGTTTATGCCACGATATGATGCTCACTTTATGCTATGATATGATTGTTATTTTATGCCATGATATGATTTTCATTTATGCTATGATATGAGTTTCATTTATGCTATGATATGTGATATGATTACTCTTATATAATATGTATAGTTTTTTGTGAGTAGGAAAGGATCTTACTGAGCCTTGTGTGCTCATAGCTTACTTTCCTTGTACCACAGATAAAGGTAAAGGATGGATAAACTAAAGGAGCAGCAGGAGGGGCAAGAGATGTGTGTGGTGGTGGCTTGGCTAAAGAAAATAAATGACCTACTTATGTGAACTTAAGAATGATATGAAATATGTTTATTTTATGTTGATGACTTGCATGACCACTTTTACTTACGCTTATGTTAGGAATGGATAATTATGATTCTTTAAGTTTATAACTATGCTGAGCATATTGGTATGATTAGTTGTGATTTAAATGAACAATTACTTCCGCTGTTTTAAAAAGAAAGATCATAAAAATGATTTTGTACGTATGTTATGTATAATAGAAGGTAACCCCGCCTCCACTTAGCAGGAGGGGAGGGCGGGCGTTACACATTATCTCCCATTCATGATTGAAAGAGTCATCAATGACTGTTAGTACATCTTGTCGACCATTGTCTCCCATTTGTGGTTGAGAAAGTCATCAGCGACTGTTAGTATATCTCATCGACCATTGTCTCCCATTCATGGTTGAAAGAGTCATCAGTGATCCTGATATTTATGACTGCCCATGAGACTATTCATGGTAGCGAGTTCGCATGCAGTCTATAGCTAGATAGCTACGTATATACCATGTCTACCCACGAGACCATTCGTGCTAGCGAATTCACCCGTAGATAGTGACTGTGTACTTTTCCTGTTTGCCCATGAGATCATTAATGGTAACAAGTTCACCTGCAGATAGTGACTATTTGTTTACCTTGACTGCCCATGGAATCATCCATGGTAGAGCATTCTCCTACAGTCAATGTTTGTTATATACTTGCTATATGTGGGTCATGTATTTGTTTGTGCAGGTTTGAATATACTATATGTACTCCCGATTTGTTGGTTATATTTAATTGAGTAGGTTAGTGAAGTACTATGTTATTAATTATACTTTTGGTTAGCTGTTGATTATGTTGGGGCATCTATGTGTTGGGTTCTTCGGGCCGCGAAAACCACTTTTTGCGTCGCGGAAACCCCGAAACCCCCAGCCACGGATCCATGCGAAGTAAAAACTTTCAAAAAACTTACGAGTACGAGTTTCTAAACCTCGATCTACAGTAGATCTACAAAGGGAAACAAAGAATATACCCTTGATGCGCGCCCTACGCGAATCCCGCTCGTCCAATGGTGCCGGATCTCAAGGTTGTCAAAGTAGACAACCCTCTAGAAGTATCCACACGAACACAAGAAGGAGATCACCAAACTAAAGTGTGCTAGCACCTTAGTTGGGTTCGGCAAGATGAGGAGAGGGAGGGAAGAAAATAGAGCAAGGAAGAAGATGAAGGAATCAATGAGAATTACTCACAAAATGAAACTTATTCACCCAATTGATGTGGCCGGCCACATTAAGAGGATGTGTAACCTCCATGGAATGCCAAGAGTCACAACTCTTGATAACTCCCATGAGGTGGCATCCCACTTAAGCAACCATGATGATGTGGAGCATCATCATTGGCCCACTCAATGTCAACTCACCAATGAGGTGGCATAAAGTCAAGTCAAACTTGACTCTTCATCTTCCTCTCAAGTCAAGTCAAACTTGACTTAATCTCTCTCATGATTGATCTAATCCAACCATTTAATTCAAGCCAATTTAATATAATGAATCTAATTCATTTAATTAAATTGATTCAATAAGTCATAATCTAAATTAGACTCATTGAACACATGAATCAACTTGAGTCCAACTCAATTAGCCCAATTAGGATTACTCTTAATCCAATTTGATTCATCAAATGAATCTAATCCTCTTGGTTCATTATATGAACCTAATCTCCATCTAATTGTCCTTAGTGTGTGACCCTATAGGTTCTTGTAACGTTGGTAATGCCCCTAAACTCATTTAGGGGCATAAGTAATGAGCGGTATCTAGCAACACATCATTACTACCCAATGTTACAAGAATGTTGAGATTCAACATCACCTTGTGATACTAATTGTGACTCCTCACAATATATGACAAGTGTCCTTCTATCCTAGACATCTAGATTGATCAATGTGAGACATAGACCATGTCATCCTCTAATCAATCTAAATCTTGAACTCCAAGTAGACTCACTAAATCAAATGAGCTCAATATCTTATATTGACTCATTTGGGCATGGCTATGCACTTCGTGGTCTCACTCTATCAAGAACATTGATGTCTCTCCCGTCATATAGGAGGGATAGATCCCATCTACATCACTCACATCCCTCTGCATAATTCGTTACATACCCAGTAATCGCCTTTATAATCTACCCAGTTACGGGTGACGTTTGACGAAACCAAAGTACATAACTCCTTATGTAGGGAACCATGGTGACTTCAGGTCTAAGGACTAGTGGTCATACTAATAGCCACATGAGAAAGTATATGACACTCATATAACGATCCATGATACTTTCTCATGGCGGATCATTCAGTATACATTCTCCAATGCATACCCATGTGTCAACTTGATATCTCTATATCCATGACTTGTGAGATCAAGTCATCGAGTTGATCTACATGCTAGTCTTATTGCATTAACATTGTCCCTGAATGTTAATACTCGACTAGGAATGATTAAGAGTAGTGTTCCCTATATCATCTCACTATCGGTTCAACTAACCGATTGATATAGGTGACAACCTTCTACTCAAGGATGCTATTATACTTAGTTTATTTGGCACCAATATAAGTAAGTATAATAACCAAAACAATAAATACCTTTATTTATATATAAGAATATGATACAACAAGTCCATAATATAATCATCAAATGATTGGCTCTAGGGCTCTAACTAATACTACGTTGGTTAGCAAGTATTTTACCTGAGACTATATCTTTTGATCTCATGACAGTATAATCCATTATTTTCTTCTATCCACTAAGTTATTGTACTCACTGCCCTATGCTTTTCCTTTGACTTTCAGGTTAAAAGATAAAGGATGTGTGTCACTCTGAGGTCCTGGTTGTTAGTCCGACTTAAGTTGGATTTATGTTGAGTTGCTTCATTTTATTGTTTTCGTTGCTTATAGTTATAATTCTTTCTGTTCTGGATTTTTGAGTGTTTCACATGTACATACATGCATACACACATTATTGTTTGTAACTTTGGTGTTATTATATTATATTGGTATTTTATGTTTACTTGAATTGGTTTGATATCGTATTTTCTATATTGTCACTACAGGGTATCATCCAGTTTGGCTGACAAGTATACCCTCAGGGCATGATAATTTTATTGGTATAAGAGCATGGCTCGAATTTGAATGCTGGGTTTTGTGTTTTAGGGATTTCAATCTCGTTTCGATTTATGATTTTTCGAGTATGGGATAAGGCAAGCCAAAAGACATCTCTGAGCTATAGGAAGTAAGGTATACCTCTGATGATTATCTTACTTTTTTTGTTCACTACTTGGCATAGGTTATTATTAGAAAAGTTGGATGTCAAATAAATTAAGGTATGATTGGTTAGACTCTCTCACTACTTGGCATAGGTTATTATTGCTGCATCAGAGGCAGCAAAGGAGGCAGTTTGGATCCGCAAGTTCATTACTGAACTTGGGGTGGTTCCTAGCATCGCAGACCCAGTTGAGCTCTATTGTGACAACAATGGAGCTATAGCACAGGCGAAGGAGCCTCGCTCACACCAGCGGACCAAGCATATACTACGGCGCTTCCATCTCATTCGAGAGATTATCGATAGAGGAGATGTGAAGATTTGCAGAGTACCTACAGAGGCTAACATCGCAGATCCCTTGACCAAGGCTTTGGCACAGAGAAAGCATGATGGTCACACTAGGTCTTTAGGCCTTAGAGCCTATACTGATTGGCACTAGTGCTAGTGGGAGATTGTTAGTTAGAGCCCTAGAGCCAATCATTTGATGATTGTATGGACTCATGTATATCATATTCTTGTATATTAATAAAGGCATTTGTTTGGTTATTATACTTATTTATATTAGTGCCAAATAGACTAAGTATAATAGCGTCCTTGAGTAGAAAGGTTCATACCTATATCAATCGATTAGTTGAATCGATAGTGAGATGATATAGGGAACACTACTCTAAATCATTCCTAGTCGAGTATTAGCATTCAGGGACAATGTTAATACAATAAGACTAGCATGTAGGTCAGTTCGATGACTTGATCTCACAAGTCATGGATATAGAGATATCAAGCTGACACATGGGTATACATTGGAGAATGTATACTGAATGACCCGCCATGAGAAAGTATCATGGATCGTTATATGAGTGTCATATACTTTCTCATGTGGCTATTAGTATGACTATTAGTCCTTTGACCTGAAGTCACCATGGATCCCTACATAAGGAGTTATGTACTTTAGTTTCGTCAAACGTCACCCATAACAGGGTGGACTATAAAGGCGATTACTGGGTATGTAACAAATTATGCAGAGGGATGTGAGTGATGTAGATGGGATCTATCCCTCCCATATGACGGGAGCGACATCAATATTCTTGATAGAGTTAGACCACGAAGTGCATGGCCATGCCCAAATGAGTCAACATTAGATGTTGAGCTCATTTGATCGAGTGAGTCTACTTGGAGTTCAAGATTTAGATTGATTAGAGGATGACACGGTCTATGCCTCATATTGATCAATCTAGATGTCTAGGATAGAAGGACACTTGTCATTATTTTGTGAGGAGTCACAATTGGTAGTCACAAGGTGATGTCGGATCTCGACATTCTTGTAACTTGGGTAGTAATGATGTGTTGCTAGATACCGCTCATTACTTATGCTCCTAAATGGGTTTAGGGCATTGCCAACGTTACAAGAACCTATAGGGTCACACACTTAGGACAAATAGATGGAGATTAGGTTCATATGATGAACCAAGAGGATTAGATTTATTTGATAAATCAAATTGGATTAAGAGTAATCCTAATTGGGCTAACTTGAGTTCTACTCAAGTTGATTCATGTATTTAATGAGTCTAATTTAGATTATGACTTATTAAATCAATTTAATTTAATGAATTAGATTCATTATATTAAATTGGCTTGAATCAAATGGTTGGATTAGTTCAATCATGGTAGAGATTGAGTCAAGTTTGACTTGACTAGAGAAGGAAGACCAAAGGTCAATTTTGACTTGACCTTTTGCCACCTCATTGGTGAGTTGGCATTAGGTGGACCAATAATGATGTTCCACATCATCATGGGTGCCACCTCATGGAAGTTACAAAGCCACTCACTTAATGGTTTCATATTAATTGCCATTAATGCAATTAATTTTGTGAGTTTTTGAGAAGTGGCCGGCTACTTTGTTTCTTGGGGTGAATTTATTTTCATTCATGGGTGGTTTTTCTTCCTCCTTCTTCCTCTCAAGCTCTCCCTCTCCCTCTCCTCCTTTGCCTTGGCCGAATCTCACCAAGGTGCTAGCACACCTTTGTGTGAGATTTTCTCCATCTACGTGTCCGTGTGGATACATCTAGAGGACCGGCGCTTGACGGTCTAGAGATCTGGCAACACCTTGGACGAACGGGAAAGCGAAAGGCACGCAACAAGGGTAAAATTCTTAACATGTAGATCTAGGAGTAGATCTAAAAGGTTTTTCCAAATTCGTACTCGTATTCTCTTCGGTTTTTCCTTGCACGAGATCCTTGGCTTTGGGTGAATCGGGGTTTCCGCGACGCGAAAAAGCGGTTTTCGCGGCCCGAAGAACCCAACAGTGGTATCAGAGCCACGTGCAAGGCTTGTACGAATTTGTTTTTGGTTTTATGAAAACTAAAAGTTTCTGTAATTTTCTGTAAAAATTGAGTTTTTAGAGTTTTTAGAGTTTTTATGAGTAATTTTTCCGTAGAAGCGAAGCACAAGTGTCTCGGCACTTGTAGGCTTCGGCTACCGGAAAGTTTTTGCCCCAAATCCGTTTGGGACAGCGGGGTCGGGTGCCATTAGAACGCAAAGGAGCAACTCACGATGGTTAGATCGTGGGTAGGGGTACTGCCCCTAACCCCGCAAGGGGATTTGCTCCGCGATTGCACCCGAAATCGCTAAAAACGAACCCGCCGGGAAGATTTTTCTGAAACGGCAATGTCTCGGCCCAAATCGTTTTGGGACAGCGGGTTTAGGCGCTGTTGGATCGCAAAGGAACCCTCGCGATGGTTAGATCGCGGGTAGGGGCGCTTCCCCTTGATCCGCGATTGCGCCCGAAACCGCTAAACGGGACCGCCGGGAAATTTTACTCGTAAAAATTTTAAAAATTAATTTTAAAATTATAGAAAAATTATGAAAAATATATAATTTTGAATTATATATTAAATTTGTGATAGTCATGGCCCAAAGACCCAATTTGATTGGACAATGTGTTGTAATTCATAATACGGCCTGCGTGCCGTTATGTGATGTGCGTGCTTGTAATTTTATTTTATTTTCGCGACCTGCGTGTCGTGCCTCTCTCTTATATTCTGGTTGTAAATTAGATTTAGACTCGAATGTAACTCGAGTTTTCAAATTGTAATGTACAAATTGAAGCGGTGGAGGGTCCACGCGAGACGGAGTTCCGAGGCGGGCACGAGCAACACAAGGTGGTCAAAGGGAGGCGCTTGGAGAAGCTGTTGACCCTAGGTTGACCAATCGATCTTCTCATTGGCTTGAGAAGATCGTAGTAGGGCCATGACTAAATCACAAATAGATTAATTAATTAATTGTTATGTATTTGATGCATGTTTAATAATTAATTAATTAATTAGTGCCTTAACGATTAGATTAGATCTAAGTCGTGCACATGATGCACCCTTGCGATTAGATTAGATCTAAGTCGTGCACAAGATGTATCCTTCTCGATTAGATTAGATCTAGATCGAACCAACTCTAAAATGCCTAACCGTGCCGTGATACCTGTCACTACCTCGATCACATGTATTGTTGAATCTGCCAAAGCAGAGCAATACATATTATCTTGGTAGGGTACGGAGGGACAATCTTGGTCCCGCCTATCAACGCATGGGTGAATACAAACTCAATTAGATTGAGTATTCCTAGTTACTCGGTTGGATCGAGTTAACTATAGGCATTCTTCCAACGGTTGGAAAAGATAGGTCAAAATCACATCTATATTAACTCTCGGGCGTATTAGCCAAAGCTAACTCGAGTTTTAATATAAATGTGGATATTGATTTTATAAACAAGAGTTGCATAGAGATGTAATTGGTAATCGTTACCTACCGATCACACTAAGCCTTGGGCGTATTAGCCAAAGCTAACTCAAGGGTTAGTATGATGTGGATCTTGTCCCACAAGAATTATAGAATTCAGTGGGAGCATCATTTAATTAAAGGCCTAGTTAAATGATTTTTAAAGAATATGATATTTATTTCTGCAAATTTTTTGTTGTAGATAACCATGACGTCAAACACGAATTCCTTCTCCCTGCGATCTGTCCTTGAGAAGGACAAGCTCAACGGAGCGAATTTCCTAGACTGGTACAGGAACTTGAGAATAGTTCTCACCTAGGAGCGTAAGCTGTACGTTCTGGAGCAGCCCATTCCGGAGGCTCCTCCTGCCAATGCCCTGCGAGCCGACAAAGACGATTAGATGTGTCCTGTCTAATGCTCGCGACCATGAACTCAGAGCTTGAAGCAACATGAGTTGATGGGCGCTTTTGATATGGTTGAGCATCTTCGCCAACTATATCGGGGACAAGCGAGGCATGAGAGATTTGAGATCTCGAAGGCACTGTTTCAGTGCTCCTGTAGGTTCTTATGTACTCAAGATGATTGGGTACATAGAGAACCTACAAAGACTGGGTTTCCACTTGGCCAAGAGCTGGCCATGACTTAATCTTGCAATCCTTGCGGGATAGCTATCGTTCTCAACTATAACATGAACGAGATTGACAAGCCACTGCCCGAGCTCCTTAGTATGTTACGAACTGCTGAGATTAACCTTACGAAGGTTAAGCCCATTCTGATGGTCCAGAAGCATAAGGGCAAAGGCAAGCCCAAAGGCAAAGGAAAGTCCCAAGCCAAGGGCAAAGGCAAGGCAACTTTGAAGCCTAAAGGAGGCCAAGGATGCTACCGCTTCCACTGCGATCAGACCGGGCACCGGAAGAGGAACTGCAAGGTATACTTGGAAGATCTTAAGAAGAAGCGAGACTTCCACTTCAGGTATATATGTTATAGAAGTCAATCTATCTATTTCTACATCATGGGTATTAGATACTGGATGTGCTTCTCACTGATGTGCAGGCGCTGAGAAATAGCAGAGCATTGGCAAAGGGCGAGGTGGACCTACGAGTAGGCAATGAAGCACGGGTTGCTGTAGGAACTTATCAGCTATCTCTGCCCTCTGGGCTTGTACTAAATTTAGATGATTGTTGTTATATGCCTGCTCTTACTAAGAATATAGTTTCAGTTTCTTGTTTAGACAAGAAAGGATACTCTTTTATAATAAAAGACAAATGTTGTTCTGTTTATTTAAAAGATATGTTCTATTGTAGTGCACCACTAATAAACGGACTCTATATTCTAGACCTTGAGAGCCCTATCTATAACATTAGTACCAAGAGGTTCAAGACAAATGACATGAACCAAACCTACCTCTGGCACTGTCGCTTAGATCATATAAATGACAAGCGCTTATCCCAGCTCCATAAGGATGGTTTGCTGGACTCATTTGATTTAGAATCATATGAAATATGCGAGTCATGCCTATGAGGCAAGATGACCAAGACGCCCTTTAGTGGGCATAGCGAGAGAGCAACTGATTTGTTAGGACTCATACATAGTGATGTATGTGGCCCTTTCAATGTTGCTGCTAGAGGCGGTTATAGGTACTTCATCACATTTACTGATGATTTCAGTAGATACGGTTATGTGTACTTGATGACACATAAGTCTGAATCCTTTGAAAATTTCAAAGAATTCAAGAATGAAGTACAGAACCAGCTTGGCAAGAGTATTAAGGTACTTCGATCAGATCGAGGTGGTGAATACTTAAGTCATGAGTTTCGTGACTACTTAGCTGAGTGTGGGATTTTATCTCAACTCACTCCTCCTGGAACACCACAGTGGAATGGTGTATCCGAAAGGAGGAATCGTACCTTATTAGATATGGTACGATCTATGATGAGTCACACAGATCTTCCTATAGGATATGCTCTAGACACGGCAGCTTTCATACTCAACCGAGTTCCATCAAAGGCCGTGATAAAGACACCATATAGGATATGGACGGGAGAGATGCCTGTGTCTTTCATGAGGATTTGGGGTTATGAGGCTTACATTAGACGTCAAGTCTCGGACAAATTAGGACCCAAACCGACAAGTGCTTTTCATTGGATATCCCAAGGAAACTAAGGGATATTACTTCTACATTCCGAGTCAGGCAAAGGCAGGGGTCTTTCTAGAAAGGGACTTTGTTTCTAGAAAGACTAGTGATGCTCGATCTTGAAGAAGTTCAAGATGCGAACAATATCACTGATGGAAATTGTACTGGAACCATAAAGTGTTGTGGATGATGTTGTTCCACAAAGAGTTGAGGAACAACAACCGGTTCAAGTAGATATACCTCTTCGCAGATCGATAGGGTCAGCCTGAGAGATACTCATTTCTCTTGTCGACCATGATGACATTATGCTCATAGAGGATGAGCCTACTACCTATCAGGAAGTTGTGATGAGACCAGATTCAGAAATGGCTAGAAGCCATGAGATCCGAGATGGAATCCATGTACACCAACCAAGTATGGACTTTGGTTGATCCACCTGAAGGGGTAAAACCCATTGGGTGCAAGTGGGTCTTTAAGAGAAAGACTGACATGGATGGACTTATCTATAAGGGTCGCTTGGTAGCTAAAGGTTTCAAGAAGATTCATGGTATTGACTATGATGAAACCTTTTCTCCAGTAGCGATGTTTAAGTCCAT
The DNA here is from genome assembly GCF_018446385.1 of Zingiber officinale. Classification (NCBI taxonomy): domain Eukaryota; kingdom Viridiplantae; phylum Streptophyta; class Magnoliopsida; order Zingiberales; family Zingiberaceae; genus Zingiber; species Zingiber officinale. The sequence continues at coordinate 56,252,043 of NC_055998.1, read as the reverse complement.
TCGGATCATGCTTGCTATGACCTACCATGACTATGAGATATGGCAGATGGATGTCAAAACCGCGTTTCTGAATGGAAACCTACTCGAGGATGTGTACATGACACAACCTGAGGGTTTTGTAGATCCACAGCATACTAGTAAAGTATGCAAGCTGCATAGGTCCATTTATGGACTAAAGCAAGCTTCTCGGAGCTGGAATCTTCGATTCGATGATGCAATCAAATAGTTTGGTTTCATCAAGAACGAAGATGAACCTTGTGTCTATAAGAAGATTGTAGGGGATATAGTTGTCTTCCTCATATTGTATGTGGATGACATACTACTCATTGGGAAGGACATCCCTATGATTCGGTCTGTCAAGACCTGGCTAGGGAGTTGCTTCTCAATGAAGGACTTAGGTGAGGCATCCCGCATTCTAGGGATACAGATCTATAGAGATAGATCTAAGAGATTGCTTGGCCTAAGTCAGAGTACATACATTGACAAGGTACTCCTTCGGTTTGCCATGCAGAACTCCAAGAAGGGATTTCTGCCGATGTCACATGGCGTGAGTCTTTCGAAGACTCAAGGTCCCTCTTCTAGAGAGGAGAGAGACCGCATGGATCAGATCCCTTATGCCTCAGCCATAGGATCGATCATGTACGCCATGCTATGTACTCGACCTGATGTCTCGTATGCTTTGAGCATGACGAGCAGTCAGATCCAGGTGAAAGTCATTGGATAGCGGTCAAGAATATTCTTATGTACTTACGAAGGACTAAAGAATATTTCTTGATATATGGAGGCAATGATGAGCTAACTATAAAGGGTTACGGTGATGAGCTTTCAGACCGATCGGGATGATTACCGATCGCATCGTGGTTCGTATTTTGCATTAATGGTGGTGCCGTGGAATAGTTGAGCGAGATCGATGGTGATTCTACAAAGTATATTGCCGCATCGAGGCAAAGGAGGCAGTTTGGATCCGCAAGTTCATTACTGAACTTGGGGTGGTTCCTAGCATCGCTGACCGAGTTGAGCTCTATTGTGACAACAATGGAGCTATAGCACAGGCGAAGGAACCTCGCTCACACCAGCGGACCAAGCATATACTACGGCGCTTCCATCTCATTCGAGAAATTATCGATAGAGGAGATGTGAAGATTTGCAGAGTACCTACAGAGGCTAACATCGCAGATCCCTTGACCAAGGCTTTGGCATAGAGGAAGCATGATGGTCACACTAGGTCTTTAGGCCTTAGAGCCTATACTGATTGGCACTAGTGCTAGTGGGAGATTGTTAGTTAGAGCCCTAGAGCCAATCATTTGATGATTGTATGGACTCATGTATATCATATTCTTGTATATTAATAAAGGCATTTGTTTGGTTATTATACTTATTTATATTAGTGCCAAATAGACTAAGTATAATAGTGTCCTTAAGTAGAAAGGTTCATACCTATATCAATCGATTAGTTGAATCGATAGTGAGATGATATAGGGAACACTACTCTAAATCATTCCTAGTCGAGTATTAGCATTCAGGGACAATGTTAATACAATAAGACTAGCATGTAGGTCAGCTCGATGACTTGATCTCACAAGTCATGGATATAGAGATATCAAGCTAACACATGGGTATGCATTAGGGAATGTATACTGAATGACCCGCCATGAGAAAGTATCATGGATCGTTATATGAGTGTCATATACTTTCTCATGTGGCTATTAGTATGACTATTAGTCCTTAGACCTGAAGTCACCATGGATCCCTACATAAGGAGTTATGTACTTTAGTTTCGTCAAACGTCACCCGTAACTGGGTGGACTATAAAGGCGATTACTGGGTATGTAACGAATTATGCAGAGGGATGTGAATGATGTAGATGGGATCTATCCCTCCCATATGACGGGAGCGACATCGCTATTCTTGATAGAGTGAGACCACGAAGTGCATGGCCATGCCCAAATGAGTCAACATTAGATGTTGAGCTCATTTGATCGAGTGAGTCTACTTGGAGTTCAAGATTTAGATTGATTAGAGGATGATACGGTCTATGCCTCACATTAATCAATCTAGATGTCTAGGATAAAAGGACACTTGTCACATATTGTGAGGAGTCACAATTAGTAGTCACAAGGTGATGTTGGATCTCAACATTCTTGTAACTTGGGTAGCAATGATGTATTGCTAGATGCCGCTCATTGCTTATGTTTCTAAAGAAGTTTAGAAACATTGCCAACGTTACAAGAACCTATTGGGTCACACACAAAGAACAAGTGGATGGAGATTAGGTTCATATGATGAACCAATTGGATTAGGTTCATGTGATGAACCAATTGGATTAGGCTCATGTGATGAACCAAATTGGATTAAGAGTAATCCAAATTGGGCTAATTGAGTTAGACTCAAGTTGATTCATGTGTTCAATGAGTCTAATTTGGATTATGACTCATTGAATCAATTTAATTAAATGAATTAGATTCATTATATTAAGTTGGCTTGAATCAAATGGTTAGATTAGATCAACCATGAGAGAGATTTGGTCAAGTTTGACTTGATTTGAGAAGGAAGATCAAAGGTCAATTTTGAATTGACCATTTGCCACCTCATTTGTGAGTTGGCATAAGGTGGACCATTGATGATGCTCCACATCATCATGGTTGCACATGTGTGTGACACCTCATGGAGGTTACAAATCCCTCTTTAATGGCCACATTAAATGGGAAGGGGTTACACACACATGAAGGAGAGTGAATGCAATTCATTCTCATTCATTCCATCTTCTTCCTCCTTAGCTCTCTCTTGCTTTCTCCTCTCTTTTGGTCGTGGGTTCCATGAAGGGAGAGAAGGTGGTTGAGTTGTATTCCAAGAGAAGAAAGAAAGGGTGAAGGTCACAAAAGAGGAGACTACTTCTTGAGTGTAAGAGTTTCCTTTCTTCTTTCTTTTTCCCTCCATTTAAATCCTATCCGAGAGCTCTAGAAAGTGCTAGCACACTTGGGGCTCTCTTCTCCATCCTTTGAGTGTGAGAGACACTCCTTGTTCGTGTGGATATCACTAGAGAAGTATCTACCTTGATACTTTGGAGATCCGACAAGTACCTTGGACGAGCGGGATTTTGCAAGGGCACGCATCGAAGGTAAAATGGTTTTTCCATTGTAGATCTACTGTAGATCGTAGTATAAAACTCGTATTTGTGTTTTCGAAATTTTTCCTTGCACGAATCTACGGCTTTAGGTGATTCGGGGTTTCCGCGACGCGAAAAGCGGTTTTCGCAGCCCGAAAAACCCAACAGTGGTATCAGAGCCACGTGCAAGGCGAATACGAGTTTGTTTTTTGGTTTTATGAAAACTAAAGTTTCTGTAATTTTCTGTAAAATTATGATTTTATAGTTTTTATGGGTAATTTTTCCGTAGAAGCGTAGCACAAGTTTCTCGGCACTTGTAGGCTTCGGCTACCGGAAAGATTTTTCCAAAACGGCTTCGTTTTGCCCCAAATCCATTTGGGACAGCGGGATTGGGTGCCATTAGATCGTAAAGGAGCAACTCACGATGGTTAGATCGTGAGTAGGGGTACTGCCCCTAACCCCGCAAGGGGATTTGCTCCGCGATTGCACCCGAAATCGCTAAAAACGAACCCGCCGGGAAGATTTTTCCGAAACGGCAATGTCTCGGCCCAAATCATTTTGGGACAGTGGGTTTAGGCACTGTTGGATCGCAAAGGAACCCTCACGATGGTTAGATCGCGGATAGGGGCGCTGCCCCTGTGCCCCGCAAGGGGATCCGTTCCGCGATTGCACCCGAAACCGCTAAACATAAAAATTGTAAAAATTAGTTTTAAAATTATAGAAAAATTATGAAAATATATAATTTTGAATTATATATAAATTTTGTGATAGTCATGGCCCAAAACCCAATATGATTGGTTGTGTTGTAATTCATAATATGGCCTGCGTGCCGTTATGTGTTTGCGAGTGTTGTATTATATTCGCGACCTGCGCGTCGTGCCTTCTCTTATTTTCTTGTTGTAAATTAGATTTAGACTCGAATGCAACTCGAGTTTCAAATTGTAATGTACAAATTGGAGCGGTGGAGGGTCCACACGAGACGGAGTTCCGAGGTGGGCACGAGCAACACAAGGTGGTCAAAGGGAGGAGCTTGAAGAAGCTGTTGACCCTAGGTTGACCAATCGATCTTCTCATTGGCTTGAGAAGATCGTAGTAGGGCCATGACTAAATCAAAAATAGATTAATTAATTGCTTGTGTATGTGATGCATATTTAATAAGTAGTTAATTAATTAGTGCCTTACGATTAGATTAGATCTAAGTCGTGCACATGATGCACCCATGCGATTAGATTAGATCTAAGTCATGCACAAGATGCATCCTTCTCGATTAGATTAGATCTAGATCGAACCAACTCAAAATGCCTAACCGTGCCGTGATACCTATCACTACCTCGATCACATGTATTGTTGAATCTGCCAAAGCAGAGCAATACATATTATCTTGGTAGAGTACGGAGGGACAATCTTGGTCCCGCCTATCAACGCATGGATGAATACAAACTCAATTAGATTGAGTATTCCTAGTTACTCGGTTGGATCGAGTCAACTATAGGCATTATTCCAACGGTTGGAAAAGAATAGGTCAAAAATCACATCTATATTAACTCTCGGGCGTATTAGCCAAAGCTAACTCGAGTTTTAATATAAATGCGGGTATTGATTCTATAAACAAGAGTTGCATAGAGATGTAATTGGTAATCGTTACCTACCGATCATACTAAGCCTTGGGCGTATTAGCCAAAGCTAACTCAAGGGTTAGTATGATGTGGATCTTGTCCCACAAGAATTATAGAATTCAGTGGGAGCATCATTTAATTAAAGGCCTAATTAGATTATTTAAAAGAATATGATATTTATTTCTGCAAATTTTCTGTTGTAGATAACCATGACGTCGAATACGAACTTTTTCTCTCTGCCCTTAAGAAGGACAAGCTCAACGGAGCAAATTTCCGGGACACAGAACTTGAGAATAGTTCTCACCCAAGAACGTAAACGGTACGTTCTGGGCTCCTCCTGCCACGCGAGCTGACCGGGATGCTTACAAGAAGCATCAAGATGACGCATTAGATGTGTCTGTCTTATGCTCGCGACCATGAACTCGGAGCCTGAAGCAACATGAGTTGATGGACGCTACGATATGGTTAAGCATCTTTGTCACCTATATCAAGGACAAGCAAGGCATTGGAGGAACTCCAAAGAATACCGAAGATCTTAAGAAGAAGAGAAATAAGATTTCTACTGGTATACATGTTATAGAAGTCAACCTCTATTTCTTCATCGTGGGTATTAGATACCGGATGTGCTTCGCACATTTGTACTAATGTACAAGCGCTGAGGAATAGCAGGGCATTGACGAAGGGTGAGATAGACCTACGAGTAGGCAATGGAGCACGAGTTGCTGCTATTGCTGTAGGAACTTATCATCTATCTCTTCCTTCTGGGCTTGTACTAGAATTAGATGATTGTTGTTATGTGCCTGCCTTGACTAAGAACATTATATCAGTTTCTTGTTTGGACAAGAAAGGATTCTCGTTTATAATAAAGAACAAATGTTGTTCTGTCTATTTAAACGATATGTTCTATTGTAGTGCACCTCTGATAAACGGACTCTATATTCTAGACCTCGAGAGCCCTATCTATAACGTAAATACCAAGAGGTTCAAGTCTAATGACATGAACCAAACCTACCTTTGGCACTGTCGCTTAGGTCATATAAATGACAAGCGCTTATCCCAACTCCATAAGGATGGTTTGTTGGACTCATTTGATTTTGAATCATATGAGATATGCGAGTCATGCCTACGAGGCAAGATGACCAAGACTCCCTTTAGTGGGCACAGCGAGAGAGCGACTGATTTGTTAGGACTCATACATAGTGATGTATGTGGCCCTTTCAATGTCGCTGCTAGAGGCGGTTATAGGTACTTCATCACATTTACTGATGACTTCAGTAGATACGGTTATGTGTACTTGATGACACATAAGTCCGAATCCTTTGAAAAGTTCAAAGAATTCAAGAATGAAGTACAGAACCAGCTTGGCAAGAGTATTAAGATACTTCGATCCGATCGAGGTGGTGAATACTTAAGCCATGAGTTTCGTGACTACTTAGCTGAGTGTGGGATTTTATCTCAACTCACTCCTCCTGGAACACCACAGTGGAATGGTGTATCTGAAAGGAGGAATCGTACCTTATTAGATATGGTACGGTCTATGATGAGTCACACAGATCTTCCGACATACCTCTGGGGTTATGCTCTAGACACGGCAGCTTTCATTCTCAACCGAGTTCCATCCAAGGCCGTGATAAAGACACCATATAGGATATGGACTGGGAGAGATGCCCAGGTGTCTTTCATGAGGATTTGGGGCTGTGAGGCTTATGTACGACGTCAAGTCTCAGACAAATTAGGACCCAAATCCGACAAGTGCTATTTCATCGGATATCCCAAGGAAACTAAGGGATATTACTTCTACATTCCCAGTCAGCACAAGGTAGTTGTGGCAAAGACTGGGGTCTTTCTAGAAAGGGATTTTGTTTCTAGAAAGACTAGTGGGAGCGCGTTCGATCTTGAAGAAGTTCAAGATGCGAACAATAGCACTAATGCCTCGATGGAAATTGAACCGGAACCACAAAGTGTTGTGGATGATGTTGTTCCACAAGGAGTTGAGGAACAACAACCGGTTCAAGTAGACATACCTCTTCGCAGGTCTGATAGGGTACGTCGTCAGCCTGAGAGATACTCTTTTCTCTTGTCTGACCATGATGACATTGTGCTCATAGAGGATGAGCCTACCACCTATCAGGAAGCTGTGATGAGACCAGATTCCGAGAAATGGCTAGAGGCCATGAGATCCGAGATGGAATCCATGTACACCAACCAAGTATGGACTTTGGTTGATCCACCTGAAGGGGTAAAACCCATTGGGTGCAAGTGGGTCTTTAAGAGAAAGACTGACATGGATGGACTTATCTATAAGGGTCGCTTGGTAGCTAAAGGTTTCAAGCAGATTCATGGTATTGACTATGATGAAACCTTTTCTCCAGTAGCGATGTTTAAGTCCATTCGGATCATGCTTGCTATTGCAGCTTACCACGATTACGAGATCTGGCAGATGGACGTCAAAACCGCGTTTCTGAATGGAAACCTACTCGAGGATGTGTACATGACACAACCTGAGGGTTTTGTAGATCCAAAGCATACTAGCAGAGTATGCAAGCTGCATAGGTCCATTTATGGACTAAAGCAAGCTTCTCGGAGCTGGAATCTTCGATTCGATGATGCGATCAAACAGTTTGGTTTCATCAAGAACGAAGATGAACCTTGTGTCTACAAGAAGGTTGTAGGGGACATAGTTGTCTTCCTCATATTGTATGTGGATGACATACTGCTCATTGGGAAGGACATCCCTATGCTTCAGTCTATCAAGACCTGGCTAGGGAGTTGCTTCTCAATGAAGGACTTAGGTGAGGCATCCCGCATTCTAGGGATACAGATCTATAGAGATAGATCTAAGAGATTGCTTGGCCTAAGTCAGAGTACATACATTGACAAGGTACTCCTTCGGTTTGCCATGCAGAACTCCAAGAAGGGATTTCTGCCGATGTCACATGGCGTGAGTCTTTCGAAGACTCAAGGTCCCTCTTCTAGAGAGGAGAGAGACCGCATGGATCAGATCCCTTATGCCTCAGCCATAGGATCGATCATGTATGTCATGCTATGTACTCGACCTGATGTCTCGTATGCTTTGAGCATGACGAGCAGATACCAGTCAGATCCAGGTGAAAGTCACTGGATAGCGGTCAAGAATATTCTTAAGTACTTAAGAAGGACTAAAGAATATTTCTTGATATATAGAGGCAATGATGAGCTAACTGTAAAGGGTTACAGTGATGCTAGCTTCCAGACCGATCAGGATGATTACCGATCGCAGTCAGGGTTCGTGTTTTGCTTAAATGGTGGTGCTGTGAGCTGGAAGAGTTCGAAGCAGGACACAGTAGCTGATTCTACAACAGAGGCCGAGTATATTGCTGCATCAGAGGCAGCAAAGGAGGCAGTTTGGATCCGCAAGTTCATGAACTTGGGGTGGTTCCTAGCATCGCTGACCCAGTTGAGCTCTATTGTGACAACAATGGAGCTATAGCACAAGCGAAGGAACCTCGCTCACACCAGCGGACCAAGCACATACTACGGCGCTTCCATCTCATTCGAGAGATTATCGATAGAGGAGATGTGAAGATTTGCAGAGTACCTACAGAGGCTAACATCGCAGATCCCTTGACCAAGGCTTTGGCACAGAGGAAGCATGATGGTCACACTAGGTCTTTAGGCCTTAGAGCCTATACTGATTGGCACTAGTGCTAGTGGGAGATTGTTAGTTAGAGCCCTAGAGCCAATCATTTGATGATTGTATGGACTCATGTATATCATATTCTTGTATATTAATAAAGGCATTTGTTTGGTTATTATACTTATTTGTATTAGTGCCAAATAGACTAAGTATAATAGCGTCTTTGAGTAGAAGGTTCATACCTATATCAATCGATTAGTTGAATCGATAGTGAGATGATATAGGGAACACTACTCTAAATCATTCCTAGTCGAGTATTAACATTCAGGGACAATGTTAATGCAATAAGACTAGCATGTAGGTCAGCTCGATGACTTGATCTCACAAGTCATGGATATAGAGATATCATGCTGACACATGGGTATACATTGGAGAATGTATACTGAATGACCCGCCATGAGAAAGTATCATGGATCGTTATATGAGTGTCATATACTTTCTCATGTGGCTATTAGTATGACTATTAGTCCTTAGACCTGAAGTCACCATGGATCCCTACATAAGGAGTTATGTACTTTAGTTTCATCAAACGTCACCCGTAACTGGGTGGACTATAAAGGCGATTACTGGGTATGTAACGAATTATGCAGAGGGATGTGAGTGATGTAGATGGGATCTATCCCTCCCATATGACGGGAGCGACATCGCTATTCTTGATAGAGTGAGACCACGAAGTGCATGGCCATGCCCAAATGAGTCAACATTAGATGTTGAGCTCATTTGATCGAGTGAGTCTACTTGGAGTTCAAGATTTAGATTGATTAGAGGATGACACGGTCTATGCCTCACATTAATCAATCTAGATGTCTAGGATAGAAGGACACTTGTCACATATTGTGAGGAGTCACAATTAGTAGTCACAAGGTGATGTTGGATCTCAACATTCTTGTAACTTGGGTAGCAATGATGTATTGCTAGATGCCACTCATTGCTTATGTTTCTAAAAAAGTTTAGAAACATTTCCAACGTTACAAGAACCTATTAGGTCACACACAAAGAACAAGTGGATGGAGATTAGGTTCATATGATGAACCAATTGGATTAGGTTCATATGATGAACCAATTGGATTAGGTTCATGTGATGAACCAATTGGATTAGGTTCATGTGATAAACCAAATTGGATTAAGAGTAATCCAAATTGGGCTAATTGAGTTAGACTCAAGTTGATTCATGTGTTCAATGAGTCTAATTTGGATTATGACTCATTGAATCAATTTAATTAAATGAATTAGATTCATTATATTAAGTTGGCTTGAATCAAATGGTTAGATTAGATCAACCATGAGAGAGATTTGGTCAAGTTTGACTTGATTTGAGAAGGAAGATCAAAGGTCAATTTTGAATTGACCATTTGCCACCTCATTTGTGAGTTGGCATAAGGTGGACCATTGATGATGCTCCACATCATCATGGTTGCACATGTGTGTGACACCTCATGGAGGTTACAAATCCCCTCTTTAATGGCCACATTAAATGGGAAGGGGGTTACACACACATGAAGGAGAGTGAATGCAATTCATTCTCATTCATTCCATCTTCTTCCTCCTTAGCTCTCTCTTGCTTTCTCCTCTTTTTGGTCGTGGGTTCCATGAAGGGAGAGAAGGTGGTTGAGTTGTATTCCAAGAGAAGAAAGAAAGGGTGAAGGTCACAAAAGAGGAGACTACTTCTTGAGTGTAAGAGTTTCCTTTCTTCTTTCTTTTTCCCTCCATTTAAATCCTATCCGAGAGCTCTAGAAAGTGCTAGCACACTTGGGGCTCTCTTCTCCATCCTTTGAGTGTGAGAGACACTCCTTGTTCGTGTGGATATCACTAGAGAAGTATCTACCTTGATACTTTGGAGATTCGACAAGTACCTTGGACGAGCGGGATTTTGCAAGGGCACGTATCGAAGGTAAAATGGTTTTTCCTTTGTAGATCTACTATAGATCGTAGTATAAAACTCGTATTTGTGTTTTCGAAATTTTTCCTTGCACGGATCTACGGCTTTGGGTGATTCGGGGTTTCCGCGACGCGAAAAGCGGTTTTCGCGGCCCGAAAAACCCAACAGCCAAAGATATGATTGGTTCATTTCTGAAGGTTGCTTTCTCTTATTAGAATTAGAAGATGTGTTACTTGTTGCATCGTGGGAGTTATTGGATTTAGAGTATACAAATTGCCAACCAACGTACCAGAACAGATAACTTCCCTATTTTTCTTGATAACACCTTTGTTATTAAAATAGACAGAATATCCATCCTTGTATAGTTTAGAAAATAAAGTCAAGTTCTTTTTAAAACTTTATACGTAAAGATAATTTCTCAAAACTAATATTTTATTCCTATAAACATCTCCCACTACAATAGTTGCTACTTCTGTAGCATTGCCCATGTAAACAGTAATTTCTCCTTCATGTAGTTGTCGGGTTTCCTAGAAATCTTGCAATGATTTGCAGATATGATCAGTGGTTCTTGTATCTACACGCCAAGTATCGGTAGATAACACCACTAAACATGTTTCAACAACTAATAAGATACACCTTTATTGTTCTCATTCTTGAGAAGACAGTCCACCTTAGTGTCCAAGTTTTATTTCCAATCATTATAATTGAGACTAGTAAATCTATTCTCTAGTATAATAGCTAGGGAATTGAAAAACATTTGAAATTCTAAGAATAACAAAAATATTTAGTCAACACCAACACCTCAAAATCCCCGTGAATTTTGTACGTCACATTAGTATGGACGAATACAAATTCAAACATTTGTAAGAGGAGATTTTATTAATTTTATTGTCTTGTCAACCTATCTTTATGACAAATAAAATTAATAGTTGATCTGCCTTCGATCAAATATTTGGTCAAAACTTTAGAATTTAAAATAATATTGATTCCTCAAAATAATATCATTTAAATTCACCAACACCTCAAACACCGTGAATTTTGTATGTCATGTTAGTGTGGATGTATACAAATTCAAACATTTGTAAGAGGAGGGTCTTACCCATTAATTATCTTGACAACCTTAAATTACCTCAAACACCATGAATTTTGTATGCAATGATAGTGTGGACGTATACAAATTCAATTATTTGTAAGAGGAGATTTTACCCATTAATTTTATTTTGTCAACCTAACTTTATGACAAATAAAATTACCTCAAATACCATGAATTTTGTATGCCACGATAGTGTGAACGTATACAAATTCAAACATTTGTAAGAGGGGGTTTTACCAAGCTTTATGATAAATTAATAGTTGGTTTTTCTTCGGTCACACAAATAATAGCAGTGACTCCGATGGGAGGATACTACTAAATGTGTCTAAATGTATATCATTACTTGATACTAAGTCCATTAAATAGTATTGTGCCCTTCAGTTGGAGAACATCACACGCTCCTAAATAATTTTCTATAACCATCCATAAAGGAAATTTGATCTAGTGATTCGCAAACAAACTCAACCGATGTGGAGGGAGGCACTAAGAGCTAACGCGCAAGTTTGTTGCATCACTTACAAAATAGTAATGGAGACTGTGGATGTAAATTACCAGAAAATAGAGAATAATAATAAGGGATTTTTTCGAAATTTTTGGAAATTTTTCGGGAATTTTTCGGAGCTCGTACGGACGAATTAACGGGGATAAAAACGGGGTCCGGAAAAGCCTATTTAGGATACCCCATTTTGACGAGGAAAAGTTTTCTTTTCCTTTTTATTTCTTTTTCTTCTTTTCTTTATTTCTTTTCGTTCCCTTCCTCGCTAAAAATCTGCACGCCCATCTTCTTCCCCCGTCGCGGCCCGTGCCCTAACCGGTGCCACACGCGACGGTTGCCGCACGCCGCGAGATTTAAGCCCTGCCCGATCCTTCCTCTTCTTCTTCTTCTCCCTCTGTGCTTCTACCGACACCTCCGAACCCTCCCCTTCTCTCTTGTTGCGCCGATCGGCCAGCAGTGCCAACACCCTATAACCGACGCCACTCGACGCTGCACCCCTCTTCCTCTTCTCCTCTCCGGCACCGATTCCTCCAGTGCATACATCTGAGCCCTAGCCGCCGTCGTCGCACGGAGCAGTGCCGCCGACCTCCCCTGTGCCCTAGCCACATCGCGCCGCCCTCTTTCCCTCTTCCGCCGACACCATCGTACCCTAACTTCTGCAGCGTCTCCTCACCCGATCCAGTGCCCTACCTGGTTTGTTTGGCGCCACTGGATCAAGTTAGAGCCACCACTGATCGCTGGGGTGGAAGGGGTTATCCGGATTTCAAGGGTTCTGCCGAGCCACTTATTTTGATCTAGTGCCACTACTAGCTTCTGTGTTGTTTGCTGCCACCGTAGAGGTAACGATTTCGGATTTGGGTACTTAGTTTGGAAAGGAAAATTTGTTGATTAGGGTTTCTTTGTCCAGCAGCTGTTTACCTTGAATCGCAGTAGCCGGCAGTCCTATTCTAGCCGCAACCCTTAGCTGTTAATAGAGGTAAGGAGCACAGATTGATCTAGAATTTGGTACCTTACTGTAAGAACTCCTGATTGATTGATTTTGGGATGGTTTTCTTCTGGATAGCAGTGGACGATTGGTCCGAAGTTGTTGGATTCCATCCACCATAGCACAGAATATCTGGTTATTTTCTTGATCACCATTTTGATTAGATCAGTGTAAGTGTTTTCGGCCAGTGAATTTCTATTATGTAGATTTGCATTGTTAGTTGTGTTAGAAAGAGATGTTTATGTAGGTTGATTAGGATCTTATCCTATTGGTCGTTGAGATTTTATTTAGCTATTTGTTGAGTTCTAGCTAAATAAATGTATGTATATCGGTTGACACAGGACTTTGACGCGAGACGAGTATCTCGACGTCGGATTTTGACCGGTTTGACCTTTCTATTGGAGGCGGGTACTTTGACTTATGTCTTTTGATATACATAATAATGTTTTTAACATATAGCAATGATTGTGTTTTCCATTTGTTTCGGTTGGTCACTACATGATATGTTACATGCTTGCTTGTTTACTTATTATGCACTGCATGTTAGTACTTACCTGATCACACATGCCTTTTAGAGGTAGTGACACAACCATATTATACATAATGTTCAGGACCTAGGGTTTATTTGATACCCTATCTGATCTGTGTACCTTTCATTTGATACATTGTCCTGTGGTACACATTTTATATTTATATATGGATCTTGCTATGCTATTCATGATATTGTCATGTTTAGTGTCATGCATCATCTTGCATGATTGCATGCTGTGCGATAGTCTGCTCCATTATTGTCGAGCACATCACCAGTTACATGTATCCGTACACACCACCACTCATGGGTTAGTGGTAGATCAGATAGGTGTGTGACAGTTCTGCTGTTTGGCTCCGTTGGTCTGGTGACTCAACGTGGTAGCCGACAGACAGTTCTGCTCTATTTGGCTCCGCTAGTTTAGTGTAGCAGCGTGGTAGCCGGTAGCCGGTTGGACTCTGTTTGGCTCCGTTGGTCCGCTCATGGGTAGTGTGACGCAGCGTGGTAGCCGGCAGAGATTCCTCCCCGTCATCGTGCGCCAGGAGATGAGAGCATTGCGCTCCCCCATTTATGATTTGGGGTAGGAGTATGTGTGTACTCCGACAGCATCCCGTCCACTCGATCACTCATCAGGGGTAGTGATGTCAAAGTGCAACGTTGTCACAGCCCTACCCACTCGGTCTCACCATTGTGTGTGACATGACTAACTGACGTCAGGGGTGACCATAACATTTGCATCATATGCATGATGCATTTATTGGTTGTGTTTGCTGCATTTACTTGCTGCATTTATATGGATGCATATGATTGACATGCATACAGGATTTATGACACTCTCGGTCTGACGACCCTGTTATCCTTATACCTTGGTCCTGGTTCGTACAGTTTTCTCCTATATTCCTTAGTTGCATTTATATTTATTGTATCAGGAGACTATACGCATGATTAGTGCTAGTTTTTATATTCTTTATTATGCATATCAGTTGTTACCCACTGAGTGTTGGACTCACACTCTCCTCCGTTGTTATTTTCAGGTTGATGTTGTCCAGAGAGTTTCAGTCACTAGTCCCCTGCAGTCCACGAGGACGTGTGATGATCTTATGGTCTTCTTGTTTTAGACTATGTTTGGACTTGTTTGTGTTGATACATTCAGATCTTGTATGGATTCTTATTGCCTATGAGTTTTATTGGATTTGTTTTACTACACGCCTGCCTAGACGGCAGAAGAGGTAAGTTGATTTTATCGTCGGATTTAAGCTTTATGAGTGTAGTGGAGTAGGACATCAGTTTTGTGCTTTGTGTAGTTGAGTAGGGTTGTTTTTGAGTCATATTATCACTGTTACAGTTTGTTAAATTATTAACTGCGTGGGTGATTGTTTTATTATCTGTTATTGTTCCGGTCGTGTTGGCCGAGGTATATGTGGCCCAGAGGGTGATGTAGAAAGTTTCATATTGTCCGCCGTACAGGGGAGATGCTGCCGAAATTTCTTCGGACAGGGACTCCTCCGGGGCGTGACAATTTATTTGGTATCAGAGCACAGGTATACGATCCTTTGTTTTCATATTTTGGATATTTGGTATAACCTGATACCAATTTATTGGTATCAGAGCGCCAAGTTTGGCAATACTTGTTTGATTTTCGTGTTACGGATTTTCGAGATTTAGCTGATACCAATTTATTGTTATCAGAGCGGGTTATGGATACCTGCTTTTGGTGTTCTGGATTTTTAGGTTAGCCCGGGTTTACGAGTCAAACCGGGTATTTATTTCGGATTAGCACGGATTCCCATTATGTTATGTTTCGGATTTATATGGATTTCTGGTGATTTTTTTGTACGAAATTTCGAGGTAAAATGGGGACTGGACAGCGATGGAACATCTCTAGACAGCAATTAGGTATGATGTTATTTTGTAATTATTTATACTTGTAGTAATATCTGTGATATAATTTAACAGATATGAGAAGATCTACTCGAATAGCTGCGAGACATGGTGCTGGATGACCACGTACGAGGATCTTGGGATCTCTGGGCATGCCAGAGATACCTATTGTTGTTGAGCCTGTCAGTCAGGGACAGACTCAAGATACTGCGGGTGCGTCGGGCTCTCAGATCCCGATGGCTCCATTAGAGGTACCTACCTCGACTGCACCGACTGTATCCACCCCTACCGTATTTACGGTACCACCCGGGGTACCATTGGCATACCCGACATCTGCTCCAGCGCAGCCTATAGTGTATCTGACACCAGTGGCACCTGTGCCCCCAGTACCTACAGTATACCCCGCGGCACCTGCACCAGCGATACCGATTGCTCGACATCCGGTACCACTACCTACCGTACATCCAGCTGCTGCCACCTATGCTCACCCTGCAGTGCCACCGACGGCATATGCTCCAGTTTATACAGCAGCACCGGGAGTTCCTCCCCCGGTCTATTCAGCGGTACTACCTGTAGCATCAGCTCCAGTGGTTTCGCCAGTTCCTGCAGCCGTTCCGACGCACCTCACTGACATTGTCACGGCATGAGCCAGGATTCCAGCTTTGGCAGAGTCGATGAAGAGTCGATTTACACTTTTCCGAAAAGACCATGATCCGAGTGTGGCCCTGTCATGGATAGAGACTATGGATCGGACCTTCTTCTATATGGCTTGCTCCGAGTGGGAGAAAGCAGAGTTGGCTGCTTTTCACTTACGGGACGAGGCCGACACTTGGTGGGTTACTCAGCGTTCCATCATCGGCGAGCAGAACATTACTTGGGTCAGATTCAGAGAGGCTTTTGATAGCCGCTTCTTCCTACGAGCTTATCAAATGGCTCACCGGCAGGATTTCCTGAGTCTGCGACATAACAACCGGTCGATGACAGAGTATAATGCAGAGTTTGACAGATTGGCCAGATTTTGTCCAGAGCTTGTTGCTGAGGACAGTTCACGTATGCAGCAGTTCATTCAGGGGTTGGATGAACATTTGCAAGTAAGGCTTGCCGGTCTTGGTTGCGCATCTTATTTGGAGACATTGGACAGAGCCCTCATGATTGAGTCAGCTCAACAGAGGGTGTATCCGGACAAGAAAAGAAAGCAGACTGAGCGGACATCAGAACAGCACAGTCAGTCAGGAATTTATCATGGAGGGCGAAGAGCCCAACCTTCGCATGGCCAGCAGCGGATTGCTCCCCCCTGCAGCAGCTGCATTTGGCATGCTCGGACAGGAGTACCCCAGTACTCCCATAGTACCCCAGAGTTTCGTTCCGGGACCTCATTATCTAACTCAGGGGCAGTATCAACTGCAGCCCCAGCCACAGGCCCAGTATCAGACGCAGTCCCAGCCATCAATACAGTATCAATCGCCGCCCTCTCAGACTTCTCTGGCGCAGTATCCAGTACCACCTCAGTGGCAGGCTCTTGCCTAGACGCAGCAGTCACAGGCAGCGTTACCACCTCTTCCTCCGCCAGAGACTGGGCGTATTCATGCGGTCACCAGAGAGGATGTGCAGTGAGCCGACGGATCTGTTTTCCGCGGTACGATTTCTATTTATGCATTATCTGCTGATATGCTGATAGATACTGGTAGCTTGCATTCTTTTATATCTCATACTTTTATACGGGAGATTGCTAGATTACCCACTTTCAAACCCCAGCGACTGATCGTCTCTCTACCGTCCGGTGATACCTTGGACGTCACTCAGGAGGTCAGAGGTTGCCTGTTAGTATTTGGCAACTTGATACTTACGGTAGATCTTTTAGTATTGGAAATGGTCGACTTTGATATTATGCTTGGCATAGATTGTCTGCATATCATGCCACTGTTGATTGCTAGATGAGGGTGGTCACATTCCGGCCATTATGAGTTTTTGGTAATGTCATTTGTGCTTACCAATGCTCTAGCGGTATTTATGGATTGTTGTAGTGGAGCATTGCTCCCACATGTTATGGATTGTTGTGGTGGAGCATCGCTCCCACATATTGTAGATTGCTCGCAGAGGAGCGCTGCTCCCATATAGGTTGCATTGATGGTGGTAGAGCGTTGCTCCCACATATGTATTATTTCTTATGATGGAGCGTTGCTCTCACATTCGATGATCTATTTCTTTGGTGATTTGTAGTTAGTGATCAAATTTCATACTTGTTGTCGGGGATCTTATAGTTGAGTATACCTGTTGTACGAGCATTATGGGTTCTAGTTTTTACCATTTAGGCTTACAAAGCCCTAGATGTTTTCATGGACTCGATGATTTCAGTATTCCTAGGTTGTTTGGATCGGTTTCCATTGTCCTTGTTGACAATGTTGTAATTTATTTTTTTGATCCGAGCTCGATACCCCCATCTTTTCACATGAGGTATGTGATTTAATTTACCGTTCAGCATTTGTACTCTATATCTGTTGTTAGTATTTGCTGATGGTAGATATCGAAATTTGGGGACCAAATTTTTATTAGTGGGGGAGAATGTAAAATACTGGAAAATAGAGAATAATAATAAGGGAATTTTCCAGAATTTTTGGAAATTTTTCGGGAATTTTTCGGAGCTCGTACGGACGAGTTAACGGGGATAAAAACGGGGCCCGGAAAAGCCTGTTAGGCTACCCCATTTTGACGAGGAAAAGTTTTCTTTTCCTTTTTATTTCTTTTTCTTCTTTTCTTTATTTCTTTTCATTGCCTTCCTCGTCGAAAATCCACGCGCCCCTCTTCTTCCCCCGTCGCGACCCGTGCCCTAACCGGCGCCACACGCGACGTTTGCCGCACGCCGCGAGATTTAAGCCCTACCCGATCCTTCCTCTTCTTCTTCTTCTCCCTCTGTGCTTCTGCCGACACCGCCGAACCCTCCCCTTCTCTCCTGTTGCGCCGATCGGCCAACAGAGCCAACGCCCTATAGCCGACGCTGCTCGACGCCGCACCCCTCTTCCTCTTCTCCTCTCCGGCACCGATTCCTCCAGTGCCTGCATCTGAGCCCTAGCCACCGTCGTCGCACGGAGCAGTGCCGCCGACCTCCCCTGTGCCCTAGCCACATCGCGCCGCCCTCTTTCCCTCTTCTGCCGACACCATCATGCCCTAACTTCTGTGGCGTCTCCTCACCCGATCCGAGTGCCCTACCTGGTTTGTTTGGCGCCACTGGATCAAGTTGGAGCCACCACTGATCGCCGGGGTGGAAGGGGTTATCCGGATTTCAAGGGTTCTGCTGAGCCAATTATTTTGATCTAGTGCCACTACTAGCTTCTGTGTTGTTTGCTACCACCATAGAGGTAACGATTTTGGATTTAGGTACTTAGTTTGGAAAGGAAAATTTGCTGATTAGGGTTTCTTTGTCCAGCAGCTTTTTACCTTGAATCGCAGTAGTCGGCAGTCCTATTCTGGCCGCACCCCTTAGCTGTTAATAGAGGTAAGGAGCACAGATTGATCTAGAATTTGGTACCTTACTGTAAGAACTCCTGATTGATTGATTTTGGGATGGTTTTCTTCTGGATAGCAATGGACGATTGGTCCGAAGTTGTTGGATCCAGCCACCACAACACAGAATAACTGGTTATTTTCTTGATCACCATTTTGATTAGATCACTGTAAGTGTTTTCGGCCAGTGAATTTCTGTTCTATAGATTTGGATTGTTAGTTGTGTTAGAAAGAGATGTTTATGTAGGTTGATTAGGATCTTATCCTATTGGTCGTTGAGATTTTATTTAGCAATTCGTTGAGTTCTAGCTAAATAAATGTATGTATATCTGTTGACACAGGACTTTGACGCGAGACGAGTATCTCAACGTCGGATTTGGATGGGTTTGGCCTTTCTATTGGAGGCGGGTACTTTGACTTATGTCTTTTGATATGCATAATAATGTTGCTTGTTTACTTATTATGCACTGCATGTTAGTACTTACCTGATCACACATGCTTTTTAGAGGTAGTGACACAACCATATTATACATAATGTTCAGGACCTAGGGTTTATTTGATACCCTATCTGATCTGTGTACCTTTCATTTGATACATTGTCCTGTGGTACACATTTTATATTTATATATGGATCTTGCTATGCTATTCATGATATTGTCATGTTTAGTGTTATGTATCATCTTGAATGATTGCATGCTGTGTGATAGTCTGCTCCATTACTGTCGAGCACATCGCCAGTTACATGTATCCGTACACACCACCACTCATGGGTTAGTGGTAGATCAGATAGGTGTGTGACAGTTCTGCTGTTTGGCTCCGTTGGTCTGGTGACTCAGCATGGTAGCCGGCAGACAGTTCTGCTCTGTTTGGCTCCGCTGGTTTAGTGTAGCAGCGTGGTAGCTGGTAGCCGGTTGGACTCTGTTTGGCTCTGTTGGTCCGCTCATGGGTAGTGTGACGCAGCGTGGTAGCCGGCAGAGATTCCTCCCCGTCATCGTGCACCGGGAGATGAGAGCATTACGCTCCCCCATTTATGATTTGGGGTAGGAGTATGTGTGTACTCCGACAGCATCCCGTCCACTCGATCACTCATCAGGGGTAGTGATGTCAGAGTGCACGGTTGTCACAGCCCTACCCACTCGGTCTCACCATTATGTGTGACATGACTAACTGGCGTCAGGGGTGACCATGACATTTGCATCATATGCATGATGCATTTATTTCTTGTGTTTGCTGCATTTACTTGCTGCATTTATATGGATGCATATGATTGACATGCATACAGGATTTATGACACTCTCGGTCTGACGACCCTGTTATCCTTATACCTTGGTCCTAGTTAGTACAGTTTTTTCCTATATTCCTCAGTTGCATTTATCTTTCTTGTATCAGGAGACTGTACGCATGATTATTGCTAGTTGTTATATTCTTTATTATGCATATCAGTTGTTACCCGCTGAGTGTTGGATTCACACCCTCCTCCGTTGTTATTTTCAGGTTGATGCTGTCCAGAGTGTTCCAGTCACTAGTCCCCTGCAGTCCACGAGGACGTGTGATGATCTTGTGGTCTTCTTGTTTTAGACTATCTTTGGACTTGTTTGTGTTGATACATTCGGATCTTGTATGGATTCTTATTGCCTATGAGTTTTATTGGATTTGTTTTACTACACGCCTACCTAGACGGCAGAAGAGGTAAGTTGATTTTATCGTCGGATTTGAACTTTATGAGTGTAGTGGAGTAGGACATCAGTTTTGTGCTTTATGAGTGTAGTTGAGTAGGGTTGTTTTTGAGTCATATTATCACTGTTACAGTTTGTTAAATTATTAACTGCGTGGGTGATTGTTTTATTATCTGTTATTGTTCCGGTCGTGTTGGCCGAGGTATATGTGGCCCAGAGGGCGATGTAGAAAGTTTCATATTGTCCGTCGTGCAGGGGAGATGCTGCCGAAATTTCTTCGGACAGGGACTCCTCCGGGGCGTGACAGTGGAATTTATTTATAAATCTCTCTCCCACTTAGTTATTTAAGATAAGAATTTTAACATGCACACACACACATCACAGTAAATAAAAGCAATAAATATGGAAAAATAATTTTTCAACTATTATGGCTTCTTCCATCACTGTCCTCCGTGTGCTGCCAACCCTAACTATTGTCATCTTTAGCCACCACAATCGGGTCTAGTCGTCGCATCTATCTTGCTTCTTTTTCCGCTGTGCCTCTGGTCCTCAAATAGTACCACGCCACGCAAGCATATGATCCACGACAAAAATAGAATTTTATATTTATCAATCCTATATTCCACAAAGGAATGTACATAGAGTCTAGATCGAACAATAATGTAAAATTCTAAAACTAATACAGCTCCTGCTGTATTTAATACATACAATAATGCACACATATAAAATGCCCTCGACATGTCCGAGGGTCCAATTACACACAATCACAATAGGCCATAATAGTTGGAACCTGCAACTACAGAGTTAATCTATTTGCACATCCTACTATTATCCTGCCTAAAATATGTATGACATGTGCATAATTAAACTAAAACCAAGCACACAGAGGTTAAAACCTAGCTCTGATACCAATTGTTGGTTGCTACTCGGAATACCGTCCTAGTTCCCCTGTACAAAAATTTGTACAAGTATAGAACTATCCTAGCTACCCATGTGTTCTACTAAAGTTAAATTTGGATTGCAAACGATGCTTAACATTATTAATCCAAATTTTTCCTTTAGAAGTTAAACTTGAATTAGGAATGAAACTTAACATTTTTACTTCAAGTTCAACCGATGTGATCTTCCTAAGTTAAACCATAATACAAAAGTTAATCAAATATCTATTTTAAGGATCGGCTTCTAGGTCAAACGTGGCGAGGCACTAGGCCTTCTTGGGTATGAGATCATCCACCACTGCCTGGACAAAGTCTTTCGAAGAAATCGAATATTTAAACTTCTCACAGTAAACTAGGTTTAACTACAGAGACCTCAATAGAAACACATTATCGAAATATGAAATCGAAACGAATATTGATAAAAAGAAATGATAATTAAAATCGATAACCTCTTGTGTTTGGTTTTTCAAGATCTATACAAAAGATGAACTAGTTATGATGTGGAAACTAATAACTAGTTATACCTCTTGTAACTTATAGAGCTCTTGATCTTCTATTGTATTCCTCTTCTTATCTCGAACGTTGTGTGGGCGACGATCTACCAAGATGAGAATCCACCCAAGCCTTTTTCTTCCTTCCAAGTTTCGGCCACTAGCTTTCTCCAAGAGATGATGAAGTTTGGCCACCAACCAAGCTCCAAGGGATGCAAGGAAACAATGCCTCCTTCTTCTCCTTCTTCTCCAATGTAACGACCCGCCTACTACTGACTAGGCTGCGAGGCCGGACCGTTACGTTATGCTGTGCTAAACTACTATTGCGAAAATCTGGATCTATTAAAATTTTGCTAAGCTGATTACTGTACAATCCTAACTTAACATTCTAGGTGTACCTAGGAGTTGTACACATGCTAGGGAAGAGAACCTATGCCTTTCGGATGACCTGCTAGCTGTAATCAGGCATTTCAATCGATCCATGGATCGATTGGCCTGTCGGATCGATCCAGTGATCGATCCAGCTTGATACTGGCACGGAAACAACCCTCTAGATCGGTCGGCTGACCAATCCATAAACTGTCGCTTCTGTACGCAGTTGGATCGGTCTACCGACCGATCCAGGAGCACACTAATCGGTCGGCTTGACCGATCCAGTGGCTCACTGATCGGTCGGCTGACCGATCAGTGAGCTTCTGTGCCCTCTGTTCGCATCTGGATCGGTCGGCTGACCAATCCATAACAGACGCTAACTCTCTGTTCGCATCTGGATCGGTCGGCTGATCGATCCAGCGGCACAACTCGACTCTGATCGGTCTGTAGACCGATCTGGGTTCTGATTTCACTCTGAAACTCTGATTTCAGCACTCTGGCGTGCCAAAACCTCACACAACAATTCTAAAATCAATTGAAATATATTCTAGCAACTATTAACTAGCATTCTAACATAATTACTAACAAACTAAATAAATCTCCCATGGTTTAAACATTCTAAGGTCTAAAAACTGCATGAAAGAAGAAATACTAAGAATTCAACTATTTAAGCTTGCTAAAACCCCTGAGGATCTTTTATTCCAGTTCCTACCACAAACACCATCTTTGCATTGAACTCCAGCTTCCTCTGCTAGTCCATTTTCCCTTTTCCTTTATCTGTAGTATAAGTAAAATAGAATCTGTAAGCTTAAAGCTTAGTAAGAAACCAACTACCTCACTAAAACATGCAACGATGCAAACATGCTTTTAAAGAATGTTATTTGAAAACATGTACTGGCATGGCATACTATGGTTGCAAGCATAAACTGAAATAACTGAACATGTAAGCTGAAACATGGCATAGCAAGCTAATCACATAGAACAATAATAGAGAACTAAGCTAACTGAAGCTAACCTGAAGCTGAAATCAAACTCAACTATCATAACTGATTTTATGAGTTTTGAAAACTAATAGCATAGTAGATAAAAATAATAATCATGTGCTGTTGGGCTCGGCAACTGTACTTACTGTGCGCGCATCCCTAACTAAACCCGGGTTTGCAAGTCCCGAATTTAGTAGGGTTTACTAGGTTATTTGAACCGAGGGACGACTGTGGGAGTCCAACCCAATGGATATCTAATCCGGTACAGTGCCAACTGGAAAGTAAAATACTGAATATAGCTAAACTGTGCTAAATTGCTGTTTCTAGGTTATCTGAACCTAGAGCTAGGTTGTCTGAACCCAGAGGCGACTGTGGGAGCCCACCCATTGGACCGTAGTCCCATATAAGCTAGAATAAACTGATTTACTGATTTAGATGCTTCTAATGCATTCAACTGAGCTGTTAAAATGCCTAATTTGCATTTTCACTTAACTAGCTATTTTATCGAACACTTAGTGTGCCCCAACTCTCCTCTCTATTAGGGAGACCACTTTTAGGCACCCGACAACGTCTAGAAACCCCCCACTGAAGAGGGATTACATGTCCGGCCCATCTAGAAGTGCTCACTAAATCCCTAAACCTCCGAGGAGGGTGGTCAATTTCACGCTATGCGTCGATAAAAATCTGCATATAGCTAAACTAATGCATAGAAAACTCAAACGGAGCTACTTATACTGCAGGTGAGAGGTTTCTTACCTCGTACGCTAATTTCCTTACAATTCTATTCGCTAGAATTCCGGTGGAGACGACTTCTCGACGATCTTCTCGCGTCTAAGTGTTCCCCTCGCGAAGGAGAGCGTCCTCGTGCCGGAGTTATCGCCGGAAGATGTCCTTGGGGCCCTAGGGAGAGAACCCTAGGTCTTCCTTGTGGTTGGCGCCGAGAGAAGGAGAGAAGAAGGGTGTTCGGCGTGAGGGTTTGGAGGGGAGGAGTTTGCCAAACCAAATTCTAAAATAAACCAAACCCAACCTAACTCTTCTATTTATATTAAGTGGATAATTGAACTCAACTCTAATATAAATATAATTGATTTCTCTTTCTTTCCGCACGGCCCTTCTGGGTTCACCGGTTACTAAGGCTAACTAAAAGTTATCGGATCCGAGAGGTTCCGGGTTCGATTCCCGCCTAAGCTATTTTGCGGTTCTAATTATTTGTGCTGCTTCCGCTACTCGGAAAATTTCGGAAAAATATCTAAAAATTTCAGAAAAATCATAGAATATTTATAATGCAGTTTCAAGAATTTTCGGGCGTTACAATCCCCCATACCTTATAAAAAGTTCGTCCTCGAACTTAGAATAATTCTGGGTACTTCTGTCTCATGCTGGCTTCTGTCTCCCAAGTTGCCTCTTCTGCTGTGTGACTGTGCCAAATGACTTTAACTAATGGTACTTCCTTGTTCCGTAATTTCTTAACTGCTCGGTCTATTATTGGAATAGGCCGACTGTCATAGCTGAGGTCTTCGCGGATCTGTACCGACTGGGGCTCAATCACCTGGGTGGCATCTGGGGTATGCTTCTTCAGCATAGAGACATGAAATACATTGTGGGCAGCTGACATTTCTTGGGGTAGCTCTAGCTCATATGCTACCTTGCCCACTCTCCTGCTGATAAGGTATGGTCCCACATATCTGGGACTTAGCTTGCCCTTTTTTCCCAAACCGCATTACTCCCTTCATGGGAGCTACTCTGAGGAACACTGAATCCCCAACTGAAAACTCTAAGGGTCTGCGCCGTGTATCAGCATAGCTCTTCTGGCGGCTCTGAGCTGTCTCTATCCTCTGGCGGATCTGCTGTATAGCTGCTGTGGTATCTGCTACTAGATCTGTCTGAAGCTCTAGTTCTTTCTGTTCACCACTCTCATACCAGCAGATTGGAGATCTACACCTCTGCCCGTAGAGAGCCTCGTAAGGTGTCATACCGATAGTGACCTGATAGCTGTTGTTGTATGCAAATTCTGCTAGACTCAGATATTTACACCAACTTCCTTTGAAATCTAGGGCACATGCTCGGAGCATATCTTCGAGTACCTGATTTACTCGCTCCGTCTGACCAAAGGATGTGCTGAACTTTAACTTCGTGCCCAAAGCTGACTGTACACACTCCCAGAAGTGTGATGTGAACCTACTGTCTCTGTCTGAAATAATGGTTCGTGGGACTCCATGCAGCCTGACGATCTCCTTGAGATACAACTGAGCTAGTTGCTTCATGGAATAGGATATTCTGATAGCTAGGAAGTGGGCTGATTTAGTCAACTTGTCGACTATTACCCAGATGGTATCAAAACCATTTGTGGTCCTGGGTAATCCCACTATGAAGTCCATGGAAATATCCTCCCACTTCCACTCTGGGATCTGGATGGGCTGCAAAACTCCTCCTGGTCTCTGATGTTCTGCCTTAACCCTCTGACAGGTTAGGCAGGTGCTGACATATCGAGCGATGTCTCTCTTCATCCCAGGCCACCAAAAACGTTTCTTCAAGTCTTGATACATTTTGGTGGAGCCTGGATGCATCGCATAGGGAGTCTTGTGAGCCTCATCTGAAATCTTCCTTCTGAGTTCCTCCTGATCTGGAACACATAATCTGTCGCCAAAATACAACACCCCACTATTTGACACTCTAAACTCTCCACTTTCTGTTTCTGCTAATCCTTGCTTGATTTTCTGAATTTCAAGATCCTGTTCCTGAGCTGTCTGGATGTCACCAAGCAAGGTCGACTCTAAGGTCATAGTAGAGAGCTGTCCAACTATGAGTTCGAGACCGAAATCTGTGATCTCTTTCTGTAGGGGTGGTGACATGGCTGCTAGAGATAATAAGGTAGCACTGGACTTTCTACTAAGTGCATCTGCTACCCTATTTGCTTTCCCTGGGTGGTAGAGGATGTCTATATCGTAGTCCTTGACCAGCTCTAACCATTTGCGCTGTCGCATATTCAGATCCTTCTGAGTGAAGAAATACTTCAGACTCTGATAATCTGTATACACCCTGCACTGAGCTCCATACAAGTAATGTCTCAAAATTTTTAGAGCGAACACCACTGCTGCAAGCTCAAGGTCATGAGTAGGGTAATTCTTCTCATATTCCTTGAGTTGTCTAGAGGCATAGGCATCACTGTAAATTTGGAGGCCTTGCCATTTTGCATCAGTACTGCTCCTAGTCCCAATTTGGAGGCATCACTGTAAATGTCGAAGCTGTCTGTATTTTCTGGTAAAGCTAGAATAGGAGCACTGGTCAATCTCCTTTTGAGCTCGCTGAAGCTGTGCTCACAGTCCTCTGTCCACTGAAACTTCCTGTTCTTTCTGGTAAGAGCTGTCAGTGGGGAGGCTATCCTGGAGAAGTCCTCTACAAATTTTCTGTAATAGCCTGCTAATCCCAGAAAGCTTCTGATCTCATTGGTGTTCTTGGGTCTTTTCCAGTTGCTCACAGCTTCTATCTTACTGGGGTCTACCATGATACCATCCCTTGAGATGATATGACCCAGGAAGGACACCTGATCTAACCAAAATTCATATTTTGTGAACTTGGCGTACAACTGATTCTCCTGAAGGGTCTGCAATACTGTTTTCAGGTGCTCTGCGTGTTCTTCCTGTGTTCTGGAATAGATAAGAATGTCGTCGATGAACACGATAACAAACTTATCTAAGTATTCTCTGAATACCCTATTCATGAGGTCCATGAAAGTAGCTGGAGCATTTGTCACGCCAAAGGGCATGACTACGAACTCATAATGTCCGTATCTGGTCCTGAATGCTGTCTTGGGTATATCCCCTTCTTTAACCTTCACCTGATGATTACCTGATCTGAGGTCTATCTTAGAGAACACTGCTGCTCCCTTTAGCTGATCGAACAGGTCATCAATTCTGGGAAGAGGATATCTGTTCTTGATGGTAACTTGGTTCAACTCTCTATAATCTATACACAGGCGCATGCTCCCGTCCTTCTTCTTCACGAACAATATTGGCGCTCCCCATGGTGAGTGACTAGGGCGTATGAAGCCTTTGTCAAGTAGCTCCTGTAATTGCTCATGAAGTTCCTTCAGTTCTGCTGGAGCCATGCGGTAGGGTACTTTGGAAATAGGGTTGGTACCGGGAATGAGCTCTATTTCAAATTCAATCTCCCTGTCTGGTGCTAGTCCTGGTAACTCTCCAGGGAAGACTGCTGGGTAGTCACATACGACTCGGACCTCTGCTAGCTGTGGGTCCTTATCCTGATTGGTACTGACTACGTGTGCTAAAAATCCCGTACACCCTGAATCCATTAATCTCTGTGCCTTCATAGCTGAGAGAAACCTCTTGGCCTTTCTCTTTGGTTCTCCGACTAACTCGAACTGTGCTTCTGCTTCAGGTTGGAATACGACTTTCTGTTTACGACACTCTATAGAAGCGCCATATCTGATCAGGAAGTCCATTCCAAAGATGACATCATAGTCAGTCATATTTAGCACTATCAGATCACAAAAGAGTTCTCTGTCTGCTATAATGACTGGCACTGCTCTGAGCCAGTGCGTGGATGCCATAATTTCTCCTGAAGGCAGTGTCGTTAGAAACTGACTACTGAGTACCTCTGGAGGTATTGCTAACTTCTCGGCAAATGCCCTGGATATATATGAATGGGTTACCCCAGTATCGAATAAGACAGTTGTACTTTGCTGTAAAATACTAATCTGACCTGTAACAACTGTCAAGGCATTTGCTACGTCCTCTCTGGTGAGTGAGTAGATCCTCGCATTGGTCATAGCTGGAGGGGCTTCTAATCTGCCCTGGCTGATGTGTGGACCATCTAAAGCGGCCTGCATCTGATGTAACTGAGCTGGCTGGCCTCCGTACTGAATCGGCTGTGACTGAGGAAG
The DNA here is from genome assembly GCF_018446385.1 of Zingiber officinale. Lineage (NCBI taxonomy): Eukaryota > Viridiplantae > Streptophyta > Magnoliopsida > Zingiberales > Zingiberaceae > Zingiber > Zingiber officinale. The sequence goes on along the minus strand of NC_055998.1, from coordinate 56,223,918 downwards.
ACTGGTCTTGTTTGGGCACTGCTTAGCCATGTGCCCTTCTTGTCCACATTCAAAGCATCCTCGTGTGCCCTTACGACAAACTCCAGGATGGAATTTCCCACAAGTAGCACACTTTGGATAACTGGGTTGCTTGCTGGCTGGTCCTCCTTTTGGGTAACTCCCTGGTTTGCGCTTGTTCCTGGAGTTCCCTTTCCAGTTAGAGCCATGAGAGCTGTGGCCCTACTGTTTCTGGGTACCTGAGCCTCCTTAACCCTTAGGTTTTGAGAGGATTTGCTTCTGCTGCTTGATACTATTCTGGTAGTGCTCAGTGGTCAAGGCGCTGCTGACTAGTTCTTCGATGGTTTGCGGCCTGTGGATGCCGCCAGCCACGTTCATTGCTATTTCCGGCCTCATCATCTTGAGCATCAACCGAACTCGTTCTTTTTCTGTGCTAACTAGTTCTGGGCATAGACGAGCCAACCTGTTGAATTTCTTCACGGCTTCCTCCACTGAAAGGTTGCCCTGACGAAACTCTGTGAACTCGTCGTAGTGGCGGTTCGTGACCCGCATGTGAAAGAATTCCTCAAAGAACTCCTTCTCGAAGTCAGCCCACAGCATCTGGTTCACTGGGCGCTTCGCTCTGATTCTCTCCCACCACATGCGTGCATCCCCTGTCAGGCAGAAGGAGGCACACTTCACCTTCTCGTGTTCTGGCCAGTCCAGAAGCTCCATCGTACTCTCCAGTGTTTTGAACCAGGCTTGTGCATCCCATGGTTCACTAGTGCCTGAGAAGTTCTCTGGCTTGACTCTCTGCCACTGGATCAGATAGGCTTCTCTCCTTATCTCTGTTGCTGGGGCTACTGGTACTGTAGGCTGGACTGGTGGAACCTCTAAGACCACTGGAGTCGTCAGATTTGGTTCCGGGGTAACTGTGGGGGTATTCTGCTGATTAGCCCTGAGGGTGGCTATCTCCTGTTGCTGTTCGGCTAGCTGCTGCTGTAAGGTCTGGGGGAGGCACTGAACTGCCTGCCTCATGCTGGGGCTCAGTAGCTGGTGTCCTTCTAGCTGGGCGTCCTCGTGCCATTTCTAAAGACATGGAGGACAGGACATGCATAACTAATACAATTATAATTGTATAACTATTGCTATCATGTTATCTACTATCACATACTAACATGCATCAATTATTTATAAACATGAGCTATAACAAGAAAGCAAGAAACATAAATAAAGCAGAGGTATTCTTACTTGGAAGCTGCAGGTTCAATGCTGATGCGTGTGTAGGAAGTATGGAACACTGCTCTGATACCACTCTGTAACGACCCGCCTCCTACTGACTAGGCTGTGAGGCCGGACCGTTACGTTATGCTGTGCTAAACTACTATTGCGGAAATCTGGATCTATTAAAATTTTGCTAAGCTGATTACTGTACAATCTGAACTTAACACTCTAGGTGTACCTAGGAGTTGTACACATGCTAGGGAAGAGAACCTATGCCTTTCGGATGACCTGCTAGCTGTAATCAGGCATTTCAATCGATCCATGGATCGATTGCCGGATCGATCCGGATCGATCCATCTTGACATCGCACGAAACAACCTCTAGATCGGTCGGTGACCAATCCATAAACCGCGCCAGACATGACCGGATCGGTCTCCGACCGATCCAGAGCACACCGATCGGCCGGCTTGACCGATCGATGGCTCACCGATCGGCCGGCCGACCGATCGGTGAGCTTCGTGCCCTCGTTATCTCGGATCGGTCGGCCGACCGATCCATAACGACGCTAACTCTCTGTCAGATCGGTCGGTGACCGATCCGGTACACTTCGACTGATCGGTCCAGACCGATCCGGCTCCGATTTCACTACGAAACTCGATTTGACTGCATGCCAAAACCTCACACAACAATTCTAAAATCAATTGTAATATATTCTAGCAACTATTAACCAGCATTCTAACATAATTACTAACAAACTAAATAAATCTCCCATGGTTTAAACATTCTAAGGTCTAAAAACTGCATGAAAGAAGAAATACTAAGAATTCAACTATTTAAGCTTGCTAAAACCCCTGAGGATCTTTTATTCCAGTTCCTGCCACACACACCATCTTTGCATTGGACTCCAGCTTCCTCTGCTAGTCCATTTTCCCTTTACCTTTATCTGCAGTATAAGGAAAATAGAATCTGTAAGCTTAAAGCTTAGTAAGAAACCAACTACCTCACTAAAACATGCAACGATGCAAACATGCTTTTAAAGAATGCTATTTGAAAACATGTACTGGCATGGCATACTATGGTTGCAAGCATAAACTGAAATAACAGAACATGTAAGCTGAAACATGGCATAGCAAGCTAATCACATAGAACAATAATAGAGAACTAAGCTAACTGAAGCTAACCTGAAGCTGAAATCAAACTCAACTATTATAACTGATTTTATGAGTTTTGAAAACTAATAGCATAGTAGATAAAAATAATAATCATGTGCTGTTGGGCTCGGCAACTGTACTTACTGTGCGCGCATCCCTAACTAAACCCGGGTTTGCAAGTCCCGAATTTAGTAGGGTTTACTAGGTTATTTGAACCTAGGGATGACTGTGGGAGTCCAACCTAATGGATATCTAATCCGGTACAGTGCCAACTGGAAAGTAAAATACTGAATATAGCTAAACTGTGCTAAATTGCTGTTTCTAGGTTATCTGAACCTAGAGCTAGGTTGTCTGAACCCAGAGGCGACTGTGGGAGCCCACCCATTGGACCGTAGTCCCATATAAGCTAGAATAAACTGATTTACTGATTTAGATGCTTCTAATGCATTCAACTGAGCTGTTAAAATGCCTAATTTGCATTTTCACTTAACTAGCTATTTTATCGAACACTTAGTGTGCCCCAACTCTCCTCTCTATTAGGGAGACCACTTCTAGGCACCCGACAACGTCTAGAAACCCCCCACTGAAGAGGGATTACGTGTCCGGCCCATCTAGAAGTGCTCACTAAATCCCTAAACCTGCGAGGAGGGTCAATTTCACGCTATGCGTCGATAAAAATCTGCATATAGCTAAACTAATGCGTAGAAAACTCAAACGGAGCTACTTATACTGCAGGTGAGAGGTTTCTTACCTCGTACGCTAATTTCCTTACAATTCTATTCGCTAGAATTCCGGTGGAGACGACTTCTCGACGATCTTCTCGCGTCTAAGCGTTCCCCTCGCGAAGGAGAGCGTCCTCGTGCCGGAGTTATCGCCGGAAGATGTCCTTGGGGCCCTAGGGAGAGAACCCTAGGTCTTCCTTGTGGTTGGCGCCGAGAGAAGGAGAGAAGAAGGGTGTTCGGCGTGAGGGTTTGGAGGGGAGGAGTTTGCCGAACCAAATTCTAAAATAAGCCAAACCCAACCTAACTCTTCTATTTATATTAAGTGGATAATTGAACCCAACTCTAATATAAATATAATTGATTTCTCTTTCTTTCAGCACGGCCCTGCTGGGTTCACCGGTTACTAAGGCCAACTAAAAGTTATCGGATCCGAGAGGTTCCGGGTTCGATTCCCGCCTAAGCTATTTTGCGGTTCTAATTATTTTTGCTGCTTCCGCTACTCGGAAAATTCCGGAAAAATATCTAAAAATTCCAGAAAAATCATAGAATATTTATAATGCAGTTTCGAGAATTTTCGGGCGTTACATCCATGCATGAACCGGCCACCAATCCAACCTTCAAGTCTTGATGTCGCCGGCCACAAAGATGAAGAGAAGAGGAAGAGCAAAGGGTCGACCACCACCAAGGAAGAGAGGAGAGGAATAGAAGATGTGTTCTAGGGTGAGGCACCCCCTCCTTCTCTTTTATATTCCTTGGTCTTGGCAAAAAAGGGAAGTTTTGTAACAAATAATAAAACTTCCTTTCTTATCATAGCATGGCCGGCCACAAGCTTGTTCTCCAAGCAAGGAAAGATTTTAAACAAAAAATTAAATTCTCTCTTTTAAAATCCCTTTTGTGGATAGTTATAAAAGGAATATTTTATAAATTAAAATCTCTCTCTTTTAAATCCTTTTATGGATATCTATAAAAGATAAGATTTAAAATAAAACATGGTTTCAAAAAGTAAAGTTTTATAACAAAAATTAAAATATTTCTTTCACATTATACATAACTACAAATAAGGAAAGATTTCAAATCTCTCTTTTATTCCTTTGTAGAAAGCTATAAAAGGAAAGATTTAAAATTTAAAACTCACTTTTAAAACCAACATAAAAGGAAAGTTTTTAACAAAATAAAAACTCCCTTTTATTTCCTTTTATGACCAATCTAAAAAAGAAAAGTTTTATATTAAAATCATCCTTTTAAATCCTTTTTATGGATCTCTATAAAAGGAAAGATTTTACAAAAAATAAAACTTCCTTCTTCTTGTATGTGGCCGGCTCCTTGCTTGGGCACCAAGCAAGGCTTGGTCGGACCTAACTTAGGCTCTAAGCTTAGCTTGGTCGGCCCCTTGCTTGGTCTCCAAGCAAGGCTTGGTCGGCCCTAGCTTGAACCTTAAGAAGCTAGGCTTTGAGTGGATATAAGGCTTTATATAAGATGCTACAATAGGGACCTAGAGGAGGAATTAGTTTTGGTCTCCCGATGAGCTTGAGCTTCCCGTGTTCACCCCAAATACCCAACTCAAGTTCATCAATAATATCTCATTCCACTAAAGAGTTATTATTGCACTACCACATCAATCCCATATTATAATATGGGCTCATTCTTATTATGAGTATGTTAGTCTCCCTGTGTTTAAGATATTGAATGTCCACTAATTAAATAAGTTACTGACAACTCACTTTATTAATATCTAGTTCCAAGAGTAGTACAACTCAACCTTATCATCATGTCGAACTAAGTCCACCTGCAGAGTTTACATGACAATCCTTATGAGCTCCTCAAGGGGACATCATCAACCTAGATTACTAGGACACAGTTTCATTCTATAATCAACAACATACCATATAAATAATATTATTTCCCAACTTATCGGGCCTATTGATTTAACGAGCTAAATCGCACCCTTTGATAAATTAAAGAAATAAATATTAAATATACGTGCTTGTTATTATATCATGTTTAAGAGTACACACTTCCATAATAACAGAGGTTTTGTTCTTTTATATAGTCAGTATAAAAAGAAACTACCTCAAATGATCCTGCTCAATACACTCATAGTGTACTAGTGTAATTTATTAGTCAAGATAAACTAATACCTAATTACACTGCAACCACTCCAATGGTTTGTCTCATTCTATCTTGGTTGTGAGCAACTGTTTATAATTTATAAGGAACTGATAATATGAAATTTTGTGTGTCTTCTCACACCATATTATCTACAATATAAATTAAACAGACAACCACACTTAGCATAAATGTAGATATTTTATCAATGTGATTCTTATAAATGTTTACAAAGAACTAGACTTTTAGTATACACTCTAACAAAAGGGACATCATCAACCTAAAAACTAGGACATAGTTTCCTTCTTTAATCAACAACACACCATATAAATAATATTATTTTACAACTTATCGAGCCTATTGATTTAACGAATAAATCTCACTCATTGTAAATTAAAGAAATAAATACTAAGTATATGTGCTTATTATTATATCGGGATTAAGAGTACGCACATCCATAATAACAGAGGTTATGTTCTTTTTTACAGTCAGTACAAAAGGAACAACCTCAAATGGTCCTGCTCAATACACACATAGTGTACTAGTGTAATTTTATAGTCAAGATAAACTAGTACCAAATTACGCTACAATCATTCCAATGGTTTGTCCAATCCATCTTGGTTGTGAGCTACTATTTATAATTTATAATAAATTGATAACATGATCTTCTATGTGACACCACACATAATGTTATCTACAATATAAATTAAATGTACTACTGCATTTTACTAAATGTAGACATTTGACTAATGTGATTCTTATTACAAAATAAATGTTTATACAAAAAACTAGGCTTTTAGTATACATCCTAACAGTAAAATGTGTGTACTGGTTGTTGCCTAATTTTTGGGTGTCAATAGATTAATAACATTTTTTCGATGGATCAATATCACCTTTGGTAGGAGGGTGACATAGCTTTACATCTTGATAGTGCCAAATGATGAGAGTCAGTGGCGGACCGACGGGGGGGGCTGAGGGGGGCTTCAGCCCCCCCCCCCCCCAACTTGCTGCCGTCCACTATACATCACCGGAATGAGGAGGCTTCAGCCCCCCCACCTCCACCTGGACCACTGGACGTCGGCGCACCGCCCACTGGCCACTGCCATTGCCGGACGCCGATGGCCCTCCCCTGTGGCGGAGCGTCATGCGCCACCGCTGGTGCCGGGCGCCGGCCTGTGAAGTGTGAAGCGTGTGTGCAGTGTGCGTCTGTGTCACTGTGTGGCTGTGCCGAAGAAGACGAAGTTTTGTTCTGTTTTTTTTTTTTTACCAATTTTAATTAAACAATAATAGGTGGGGCCCATTGTTAAATAAATTAAATAAAAAAAACATTAAACAGGGTTGGTAAAAAGTAAAAGCCCCAAATTGCTTTGCAGCTGCTGCCTTCTGCTTCACATTTCGCAGACGGCGGTTCAAACCCTAAGTCCCTAACTCCACTTCTTCCTCCTCAGTCCTCAGCTCTTCTCCCACTCCCACTCAAGTTACTCAACTCTCCTCCAAGTTCCAACTCTAACTCTCCAACTCCAAGCCTCCAACCAAGGTTCTAGAGACTAGAGTCCAAGCCCAAGGAGTAAGGACCAAGGTCTCCAGCCTCCAACTCCAACTCGTAGTCTCTCTCGACTCTAACTCTAAGCCTCCAAATCCAAGCTTCAACACCATTTCTTCACAAGGTTAGAACTTAGATTTGCTATGTTTTAAATTTTTTATTATTTGATTTTTTTTGAAAATGTACAGTCCATATTACAATTTAGTGAATTTACCATAGTTTAGTTTTCTATTAGATTGGTAGTTTTCCATTATTATTTATTTTATTTTTTTGTAAAATATGCAGAATTACATTTATAGTTTAGACTATTTAGTTTTCCATGAGTATTCTATATTTCTATTAAATTGGCAATGGTACTGTGGTCTATGGTAGTTTATTAAAGTTTTAGTTCAACATATATTTTTCCATTACATTTGTAGTTGTTCATTACATAATTTATTTTTAGTTATTTATTTGTGTAGGATATGGAGAGATTTTTTAAACGAACTCGTAGTTCCGGCTCTAGCTCCTCTAATGAGCCGAATGTTATTGAACAAGTAGAAAATCAATCCCGTGTAGAATTGAATTTGGATGATATTGTTAGTGATCCGGGATTACGAAAACCAATTGAAGAATTTGATATTACTATTCGAGATCAAGCTCGAAGAGAGTATGCGCTCCGAGGGCCTTGTCAACCAAATGGTCATGTGTATCCGAAAACAACTTTTGGTAATCAAGAAAGAAGTTTTCAAGGAACTTGGTATAAAAAATATACATGGCTAGAGTATAGCATATCAAAAGATGCTGCATTTTGTTTTTGGTGTTATCTCTTCAAACCTTTAAATAAAGAAAATGTAGATAATGCCTTTATAAAAGATGGATACAACAATTGGAAAAGGGCATTAGAAAGATTCAATCGTCATATGGGGACTGTGAATAGTTGTCACAATGAAGCTAGAATACAATTTGAGGCTTTTCAAGATCAAAGGCATAGTGTGGGGAATATTTTACGAGTACATAGTCGCGATATGGAAATTGATTATCGGACTCGTTTAACAGCAATATTGGATGTGACACGCTTTCTATTGAAGCAAGGGTTGCCCTTTCGTGGACACGATGAGTCAACTAGTTCTTCAAATAGAGGTAATTTTCTTGAGTTGCTTGAATGGTATAGTCAACGAAATGAAGAGGTTTCTAAAGTTATAAAACAAAATGCTCCTGCAAACAATCAATTGACTTCCCCAAAAATTCAAAAGGATTTAACACGTGCTTGTGCTTCAGAGATTACACTTGCTATAATCAATGATATTGGAGATAAATTCTTTTCTTTGATGGTTGATGAGGCTAGGGACAGTTCAGTGAAGGAGCATATGGGAGTTGTTTTGAGGTATGTGAATAAAAAAGGATGTGTGATTGAACGATTTCTTGCAGTTGTGCATGTGCCTGACACCAGTTCTCATTCTTTGAAAATGGCTATTGATGCTTTATTTGTGCAACATGGTTTATCATTATCTAGATTGAGAGGCCAAGGATATGATGGAGCTTCAAATATGCGTGGTGAGTTCAATGGATTGAAATCTCTGATACTACAAGAAAATCCATTTGCAATGTATGTTCACTGTTTCTCTCACCAGCTCCAATTAGTTCTTGTTGCTGTTGCCCATGATAATTTTACTGTGAGTGAATTTTTTGGGTATATCACTATGATTGTGAATATATCTGGAGCATCTTGTAAGAGGAGAGATCAACTTAGAAAGATTCAACATGATAAAATAATTGCTGAATTGGAAAGTGGAGAAATTACTAGTGGAAAAGGAAAAAATCAAGAAACTAGTTTAGCAAGACCTGGAGATACTCGTTGGGGATCACACTACTTAACATTACTTCGTTTATGCTCTATGTGGTCCTCAGTGATAGAAGTGTTAGGAAATGTATATGATGACGCCTCTTATTCTGCAAATAAAGGTGTTGCCGCAGGTTTAATTGAGAAGATGGAGAGTTATCAATTTGTTTTTGTGTTACATTTGATGAAGTATATATTGGGAATTACAAATGAGTTATCACTTTCCTTACAACAAGGGGATCAAAATATTGTTCAAGCCATGTCCTTGGTTAGAAGTGTGAAATGTCGACTACAAGACTTCAGGGAAGATGGATGGCAGATAATTTTGGAACAAGTTAACACATTTTGTGAATTGAATATGATTCCAATACTTGATATGGAGGACAACATGCTAACTCGTGGTCATGGTAGGCGTAGAGGGCAGCTCATCACCAATTTTCATCATTATCGTGTGGAGATTTTTTGTCAGGTATTATTTCTAAAAATCTATTTTTTTTGTTAAAGATATTTCATTGATTATTAATGTTATCATGGTTGCAAATTTGAATGCTAGGTTGTTGATTTAATTATACAAGAGATGAATAATCGTTTTTCAAAAGTTAGTACGGAATTGCTTGGTTGCATATCATGTCTTCATCCAAGAAATTCTTTCTCTCAATTTGATGTTCACAAACTCATCCATCTTGTTGAATTTTATCCCGAGGACTTCTGTGGTACTGATTATTTATTTTTGGAACAACAACTTATGAGTTACTTTTATAATCTGCGGGATGATCCTTACTTTTCTTCAATTGATGACTTGGGAATTCTTGCTCAGAAATTGGTTGAGACTGAAAAACATTTGGTGTTCCCATTGGTTTATCGTATGATAGAGTTGGCATTAGTTTTACCAGTTGCAACTGCTTCGGTTGAACGAGTATTTTCTGCAATGAAGACTGTGAAGACTGATTTACGCAATAGAATGGGAGATGAATGGATGAATGACAGTCTAGTTGTATACATTGAAAAGGATATTTTTTCTACAATTGAAAATGAGCAAATATTACAACATTTTCAACAAATGCAGTCTCGTAGAATCCAATTGCCTCCTCTTGTACCGACTCGTCAGTCGTCGCAGACTTCTGTGCCAACCCGGAAATGAAGCTCACCTATGGAAGAAAGGTAGACTAATCTTTCCTAAACTTCTAGTTTTTTTCTCTTGCAAGTTAGATTAAATGTTCTCAATGTTAATTTATCAGGTTATGGAGAATCGGTCTAGTATTAAGTGGGACAAGGGAAAGGCTCTCGAGTTCTAGTCTCTTGGACTCTTGGTAAACTCTAACAATATCATTTCAATCAGATATTGCAAGTATTAGTATTGCAGCTTGTTATATGATTTAAATGAGAATCCTAAGTGATCAATAAGATCAATTGGTTATTTGGTTGTGATTAACTTAATAGGCTAAATGGCTAATAGCTTTTGCATGGAGAGTGTTTCCTGTTGTTAGTCATCAAGTGAGTTGCAAAATGAGATGTAGACCTATTTCTTATTGCTTCTGTATTGACAGAAACATTTGCTATTAAAGTGTTCTTTGTTCATCACTGATTCCTCAAAATTCTGAACTTCTTTTTTTTGCTCTGTTCTACACTATATCTCATAAGAATTCCATGCATATTATGATTTATATGAGTGACGTTCATGTTTATTTGGCTGTAGTTTCTGCAGCAACCTATATTATGCAAGAGTTGGAGCCTTGGAGGGATCAACACAGTGGAAATGAATAGACTAGAGTCTAGAGCTTAACTCCTTTGTTCGTTAAATTTCAGACTTTATGTGTATAGTTTCTGTAGACTGTAGTATCGTATATTATGCAAGAGTTGAAGTAAAACTTTAATTATTAAATATTTTTATTTAGTCATAAAAAAAATATCTGTACAATTCAGCCCCCCTGAAATTTTTTTTCTGGTTCCGCCCCTGATGAGAGTTGATCACTAGGAAGCTAGATTTGTGAGACAGACCTATTCTTATATTTTCTCTACATAGCTATAAGTTTCCTTTTATCTTTTTACTGCATTTGTTACCAATCGTGGGATAAGTTATAAGTTTATATCATGTTTGATCTCTGTTGTTGTTGTTGATCACCAAGGTGGTACCATGAGCTAAGTACTTAAACAGTTAAACCTTACCCTTCTTGAGGATTGTCCTTTTGGCGAGAGGCTACTAGAACACACAAACTATTACCTGTTCACTTTGTAGTTCTCTTCAGCAAAGTTGAAATGACTATTGCCCTTCAATGAACAAAGGTAGATGAGGTTAACATGGAGTGCCACTTTTACTTTTGGGTTTGGAATTGATTAGTGTGTGATTTTCATTTTGGCTGTGTCAACTTATAATCATGAGGTTTTTCCAGCAATTCTAGTTCGTGAGATCTAAGATTCAATATAAATAACTCAGTTCATAATTCCAGATGGATTATTGATTTCAATCTCTACCATCGTGTTTGATTGATATACTTGACATTTAGAAGGATCATCAAGAGATCTTTCAAATTTTAAATCCCATTGATTCATCATAAAGCTGAACCTCTGCTTCGTAAATAGTTTTCAAAATCTTCTCTACTTGTAAGTAGGGTGGAATTCAGGTGAATAAGTACTCATAATATAGGAAAATAAGTTCCGCTTGCAACTATTGCAATTGAATCATACCATCCAAGCATTTTTGTTGTTGAACTTGGGATATACTCAACCTTTTTTTTACTTGATAATCTGATATGTAGTGTGATGGGAGTTGGCACTTACTTTTGAATGTGGCTCTTAATAATATTATTTTGTAGGGAAAATATGACTATTTTATCATGATAAATGAGATGTAGGAGACAGTATTTAGATGGTACTGAAGCCCACAAGTCATGATCTTACCAGTAATAGCATCATTAATATTGGAAGTCATGAGCTCAAAATGCTTGGTGAGTTGCAATACAATTAGGAAAAATCCTAGAAAGAATTAGCTCGCAGTAACTGATGATTAATTTTAGATAAATTCATCACATTAGATATTTTGTTCATGGAGCTCCCTTTCTTCTGCTTACTGTTGTTTCTGGTTTTGTTTATTACCTATCAATAAATTACAGTTGGGTTTCTCTTTTTGAATTCTAATGTGAGAGGATAGTCAATCAATCCCATTAGTCCACAAATATAATTGTGATACTGCAACTAAAATCTATCCAAACAACAATGAAAAGTGCAATAGGCTAAGCAATTATCTTCTCTTTGGCTAAAGCCTTGAACAAGTTGGATTGCATCTTGAGTCTTATTGGCTTCTAACAAGGGATAATTGGGATTCATGTTAATTTTGGTAACGTTTAACTCTCACCTAACATTACTATTAATTGTTATTAAGATAAAATGCTTTTGAGAAAATTCATTGTTAAAACGTCCCTTTGTGGTTTCATGGACTGATTGGATACTTGATTGGTAACAAAAGGTTATACTCACATTTATGGTGTTAAGTGATGACTATATTAACTCCTTTTGTAGATTTCCTTAATCCAATGCTTCCTCACCTTTACACCCATATCGTATGGCTACTATACCAGTTAAAATCTAGAATACATGGTGATATCAAAGAGGTGTATGTGGTAGTCTTCTTTTGGGTTTGTTGCTTAGCAGTATGATCTTGTGTGGAAATTGAAAAAAAATAAAAGAAAGAAATTTTTTAATTATGTTTTCTAGGCATAAGTTTGCTAATGCAGTGGAGATATTTATATCTTCCAACAGAAGTATGTGGTTAATATTTTGGAAAGATAAGAACAAATTGAGTTTTTGACTTGTGATGAAAATATAAACCGTTAGAGAATGAAGTTTGATTTCTTGGATGTAATTATTATATGATTTGTATGGATTAGAAGATGGATTTAATGAAAGAGAATGATTTTGATTTTTGGGAGAAATTATAACTGGTATTATTGATAAAAGCTAAAAGCACATTGCAATGAGTTGTATATTGATTCTAAGGTAAGGTAAAGATTTATGGCATTGTCGTAAGTTTTGACAATGCCATTTTATTCGTTGGAAGATACGAAAAGAAAAATATGATGCATAGATTTGTGATGACGAGCCCCATAATCGTCATGTGAGGGGTTTAGGGATCGGTCGTAATTGGTTAGATGACCAGGGAACCACTTGATCAAGCCGTAAGTTATGCCTTTAGGAATAGATTTGATGATGTTTCAGTTCATTGATCAAACTACCAACTAATATCATTTTATGCAATTATTGAAAAAGGAAAGAAAGCTCAATAAAAGTCAATTTCGTTATGTTAGAATAGGTGGCCAAGATGAATATAATTCTTTGCTTCATCACAGTATAATATTTACCTATGAGCAGGTTATATGGAAGCTACCGTTGATGCCAAAAAGGAAACCGTTTTACGGACAATATTTAAAGCGTGTGATAATTCTTAGGATTAACAAAGAAGGGTAGTGAGCCCCTAATCCACTAAGATCAGTAGATTTATTTCGGAAGATTTCATACCTAAATGGAAAGGGAATCATAATATGATGAATTTTCGAAGGTGTATGATTCGAATTAAATGATCGTTGATCGATTAACTAAATTTGACGATTTTCTACTGACATGTTAGACTGACTATTTGGATAACATGGCGAAATTTCCAATGAGTTAGGTGTACAGAAGTTACTTTTGTGCTGAATGCTAGACAGACAGACAGACACAGCTCACCTTTCACTAACCGAAGAATTTACTTCAAGCATGCAAGAAGGACACCGAAAATAGCTAGAAGATCAGTTTTACCTGTTGGTGCAGTGGGGGTCGGCAAAAGGGGATGGGTGAATTGCCTACAAAATAAGAACTACCCTCCTTGTACTTTCAACTCTAAAATAGCAACAATAAAATAAACGCAAATAACAGAAAAGAAGGAAAAGAGACTCAGCAGTTTGACTTGGTTACAACCCAGATGGTTGTTAATCCAAGGCGGTTGAACAGCGCACTAAGAAACTCCTTCTCTGAAGGCAAAGAAGCCTTTTACACACTTAGAGAGCTCAAGAATTGCTAAGAATTAATTATTGAGTTGAATGAATAATTTCCTAGCTCCAGGGGTCTTTATATAGCTCCTGGAAATCTTATCTCGAGTCTTGAGGGTGCCTCCAAAGGAGTTGAGAGCGCCTCCAAGTGGATAAGCGGATAAAACTTTATCCGCGCACAAACGGTTATATTGACCCAGTTGAAGGTACCCTCAAAAACATTGAGAGCGCCCTCAATGCTGTTGAGGGTGCCCTCAATGCAATTGAGGGCGCCCTCACTCTGGTGAGTGCGGAGGTGCCTCAACAGTTGTTGAGGGTGTCTCCAGTGGCTTTTCCCGCACTTCTTTGTCTTCACTTTAGCTTCCGAAGTCCTGATAGCTTGGGTGATCGCGGCCAACCGAAATAGGGCTCACCCGAATCCAATTTTCGACCTTCTCCTCGAGCAGGCTTCCGTCCCGGCTTCTCGTCCTTCGAACGTCGTGCACGTTCTTCTCGTCCACCGGAGTACTCTTCCACAGCTCTTTCGTCCTTCGGACGCACTGAGACCGTCGGCCCCCTTCCCGTGTCGTCCTTCTTGCTAGCTACATCTTTTACTCGACTTCCTACTCTCCTAAGCTCTTGCACACTTAGAAACAGGGATCAAAATCAAACAGGACCTAACCAAACTTGGTTGATCACATCAAAACAACCACGGGGTTTAACAATCTTACCCTTTTTGATGTGCATCAACCCAAGTTCAAGTTAGGGTAAAAAAAATAGACAAGTAGTAATTTAAAGAAATTACTAAACTAACATTTTAAGCATAATAATTGCAATAATAGAATTTGCAACACTAAGTAAACAAAAGATTTAAAAAATATTATCTTGTTCCAAATATTTTTTTTAATATTATCTTGTTCCAGAAAACATTTTAAGTACCAAAATATTAACTCCCCCTAAACTTGGTCTTATCTCTCCCCCTTTGATCACAGCAAAAAATGGGGTAGGAATTTTTCAAAATAAATTCTAAGTTGACAAAGAATTCTAACTTTTAGACAATTTAAATAAAGTATTTTTTGAGAAATTTCCAACAAATGTTTAAAAAAAACTTGTTAAACCATTGTTTAATTTTTATTTTCATGCTTTATTAGTAAGTTAATTAAATATTTTATTTCAATATTTTGGCCTTCAAGCAGTGGCTAGGCACTAGGCCTTCTTGGTTATTGGAGTCATAACCACTTTCTTAAACAAAGTCTCATAAAGAAATTAACTGTTTAATTTTTCTTGCTGAAAGTGCTAACTTACAAAAATATAATCTAGAAAATATTTTGGAACCCAGTATAGGTTTCTTCCTACTGAATTAATCAAAAACTTAGGGGGTATATAATTTCTAAAAAATTTTCTAAGTTGTCCTTAGTGATGTTTAATGTACCAATTTAATTTCCCATAAGCTCTAAGTTTTGATTTTTGAAATTTATTTAAGCATGCACGATCATTTTTCAATTTTTCAAATTCAATTTTCAATTTTTCATTCACTAATTTTAGATTATCGTACATTTCTAGAGAATATGTTTTTGCTAAGTTTAATTTTAACTCATTATTTTCTCTTTCTAACTTAACTAAGTCTTTAGTAAGCACTTTAATAAACTAAAAGGACTGCTTGGAAGTTAGAGCACGTATCTTACTTATCTCAATTTCTGATACTCCCCCTTCATCGCAGCTTTCTTCTTCTAATGATCCTCCACCTTCATCTATGCTCATTTCTGAGCTGGTCTCATCTTCTTCAACTTGGTGGTTGGCCATCAGTGCTAATCTCAGGAAGGCTTCGACTTCAGATTCGGAGGATGATGATTCATCCCATGTAGCCTTCAGACTCTTGCGTTTAGAGGACGTCGGTGTTTGGGACTTCTCCTTGCCCCTTTTCTTCAATTTTGGGCAGTTGTAGCATCGGACCGTCCTTCTATTGTGTTGATGTTTCCTCGACTGCGATCTAAATTTATTAGTCTTAATAAATTTATTTAACTTCCTTACCAATAGCGCCGCTTCAGTTTCATCGATCGACGCTTCGGAGTTGGGATTGTCCATCTCGGCTTGTAGGACAACATTGAGATTTGACTTCTCTATTTGGTTAGGTTCTGCAATTTGAGACTCGTGAAGTTCAAATGTAGAAAATAAATTTTCTAGCGTACTTACCTTAAAGTCCTTAGAGATGTAGTATACATCTACTAAGGACGCCCATTCTGGAGTTCTTGGGAAGACGTTGAGCGCATACCGTATTGAGTCTCGATTTGTTACCGTTTCTTCGAGATTGCTTAGTTGAGTTATCAACTCCTTAATTATCACTTGTAGTTGCGCTACCTTTTCACCGTTGTTCATCCGGAGATTTGTCAACTGAGTTCGGAGGATGTCGCGCTTTGCTAACTTCACTTCTGAGGTGCCTTCGTTGAGCTCCAGGAATTTTTTACTAGAGGTCTTTGGCGGAATCGTAACTTCTGATCCGATTTACCTCCTGGGGTGGCAGGACGCTGAGCAGATGGAACTCTGCCTTTCCGTTGGCCACAAAATCAGCTTGCTCCTTTTTTTCATCCAGTTGTATTCTTCCTTGTCTTTAGGGGCTGTAAAATCGTATTTCATAATTAAAAGAATATCAAATTCTATTTTGAAAAATACCTCCATTCAGCATTTCCATGTTGCGAAGTCTCCGTCAAATTTTGGGGGATGAATGCTTGCACCAACCATCGTCTTGATCTTGATGCTTTAGTCGGTGGTCAGTCCTTCTGAGGTGGTCTAGCTCTGATACTACTTGTTGGTGCAGCGGGGACCGACAAGAGGCGAGGGGTGAATTGCCTGTAAATAAGAACTATCCTCCTCGTACTTTCAACTCTAAAATAGCAACAATAAAATAAATGCAAATAACAGAAAAGAAGGAAAAGAGACTCAGCAGTTTGACTTGGTTACAACCCAGATGGTTGTTAATCCAAGGTGGTTGAACAGCGCACTAAGAAACTCCTTCTCTGAAGGCGGAGAAGCCTTTTACACACTTAGAGAGCTCAACAGTTGCTAGGAATTGATTACTGAGTTATATGAATAATTTCCTAACTCCAGGGGCCTTTATATAGCTCCTAAAAATCCTATCTCGAGTCTTGAGGGCGCCTCCAAAGGGGTTGAGGGCGCCTCCAAGTGGATAAGCGGATAAAACTTTATCCACGCGCAAACGATCAGATTGACCCAGTTGAAGGCATCCTCAAAAGGGCGCCCTCAATGCAGTTGAGGGCGCCCTCAATGCAGTTGAGGGCGCCCTCAATGCAGTTGAGGGCGCCCTCACTCTGGTGAGGGCGGAGGCGCCTCAACAGTTGTTAAGGGCGCCTCCAGCTACTTTTCCCACACTTCTTTATCTTCACTTTAGCTTCCGAAGTCCCGATAGCTTGGGTGATTGCGGTCAATTGAAATAGGGCTCACCCGAATCCAATTTCCGACCTTCTCCTTGAGCAGGCTTTCGTCCTGGCTTCTCATCCCTCGAACGTCGCGCACATTCTTCTCGTCCACCGGAGTACTCTTCCATATCTCTTTCGTCCTTCGGACGCACCGAGCCCGTCGACTCCCTTCCCGTACCGTCCTTCTTGCTAGCTGCATCTTCCGCTCGACTTCCTGCACTCCTAAGCTCCTGCACATTTAGACACAAGGATCAAAACCAAACAGGATCTAACTTAACTTTGTTGATCACATCAAAATAACCACGATGTCTAACATTACCTAGTGGCTTTTAGCCACAATAATTAGTTCAACGTGAATGTGGGTGTAGCTGTAGTAGGTAGGCACATAACCCACAAAGTAATGATTCTCCACCTTGGAATACATCACCAAATAGTTATAAGAACCTTTATTCTCTAATAGTTAGGACCTCACACATTATTAAAATGGATGAGTATAAGAGTATATTGCATAGTTGTTACCCTTAGATGAGGATATCGTAGTATTACAGTTTAAGTAGTAAATTTAGAGATCAAATTTTTATTAGTGGGGGAGAATGTAATATACCAAAAATATAGATAAAGATGTAAATAATTAAAATATGACATAATTAATTTTTTTAAAAAATATATATATATTAGTAATAATTTATCAAGAAATAAGTTTATATGAATTTATTAGAATTTTTTAAGATTTTAAAGGAACCATTTTATATTTTAAGGGGTATAAATGGGTAAAAGATAAAGTCTGTTTAACATATCCATTTTAATGAGGAGTTGATAATATATATTAACCTATGTTAATATTTCCAAACCTATGTTTGATTTTTTTGCGTTCTGTTTCATCTGCACGTCGCCTGCATCCCCTTCACTACAGCGGCTGCGCCGCATCCGATCGTGTGATTCATCGCTGTCGGCGAGCATCCGCCATCGCCTTCTCGAAGAAGCCCCGCACTCCAGTCCCAAGGGGTCAGCCACCTTCATGCATTGCCTCTTCACATTTGACCTCGGTGCCACCACGTAGGAGTAGCCAACATCGTGTCCCTCTCCTTGGTGCCATTGTTGGTCATTGTATCGCTACTTCTCTACCAGATCCAAAACATGGAGGGAATATCATAGCCGGTGGCAAAACCACTATTATCCACCGTGAGCGTGAGGGCTACAGGCATGTTTTCTCTCGGCTGTCGCACATGATCGGTCATTCTGGGTATCCTTTAACACCGCCTAGACATTGGCCACCCTCCTCCCTCCAAGCCGCCTAACTTCCAGTAGCCACGAAGGGCATTGGACAACAAGGAGAAAGGCTCTCCTTGCTCATTGCCATGAGCTCCCAGTCATCGGCAGGCCTTCTTGCTGCCCTATGCCACTGATTCGACGAGCAATTACTGGTGTCGGAACATAGTTACTATCAGACCTACTGCGGTTGCCAGTAGCATGGATCTCAACCCTTGGACATCGGTTTTATCATTGTCATCCCTATCCTCCAAATCGACAATGATCATTGCATTCTAGCAGTAGTCAATCCATCACAAACTAGTAGGATTCGAGCACGAGGCAGATCATTAACTTGAAGATGATTAAACAATCTACAATCGAGGTGGGCAGTTTTGATCATCTTCAAGATAATGATCTGTCTCGTGCTCGAATCCTACTGGTTTGTGATGGCTTGACTGCTGCTGGAATGCAAAGACCGTCGTCAGTTTGGAAGGGCAGGGATGACAGTGATAAAACCAATGTCCAAGGGTTGAGATCCTTACTACTAGCAATGGCAGCAGGTCTGACAGTAACTATGTTTGGGTACCAGTAATTGCTCGACGGATCAGTGGCATAGGGCAGTAAGAAGGGCTGTCGGCGACTGGGATCTCACGGTAATGAGCAAGGAGAGCCTTTCTCCTTGTTGTCAGGTGCCCTTCATGGCTATTGGAAGGTAGGCGGCCGGGAGGGAGGAGGGCGGCCGACGTCTAGGCAATGTTAAAGAACACCCAGAATGGTCGGTCACGTGCGACAGCTGAGAGAAAACGGGGTTGTAGCCCTCACGCTCACGGTGGATAATAGTGGCTTTGCCACCAGTTGTGATGTGACCTCCATGTTTCGACTCTAATAGCGAAGTAGCGATACAACGACCAACGATATCGACCAAAGAGACGGACATGACGTTGGCTGCTCATACGCGGTGGTGCCAAGGTCGGATGCCAAGAGGCAACGACACACGGCGGTGGTTGACCCCTTGGAAAGGGGGTGCGGGGCTTCTTTGAGAATGCGACGACGAATGCTCACCACGGCGACGGATCATGTGATCGGACGTGGTGCAGCTGCTGTAGCAAAGGGGACACAGGCGGCGTGTAGATGAAACAGAATGCAGAAAATAAAACTTAGGTTTGGAAATATTAACTTAGGTTAATATATATTATCAACTCCTCATTAAAATAGATATTTTAAAAAGACTTTATCTTTTACCCATTTATACCCCTTAAAATATAAAATGATTCCTTTAAAATCAAAAATAAATTTAATAAATTCATATAAACTTATTTCTTGATAAATTATCACTAAAATATATTTCTTTTCCTTAAAAATTTAATTATGCCATATTTTAATTATATACATCTTTATCTATATTTTTGGTATATTACATTCTCCTCCATTAATAAAAATTTAGTCCCCAAATTTACTACTTAAACTATAATACTACTATATCCTCATCTAAGGATAACAATTATGCAGTATACTCTTATACTCACCCATTCTAATAGCATGGGAGGTCCTAACTATTAGAGAATAAAGGTTCTTTATAGTTGGTGATCTATTCAAAAGTGGAGAATCACTACTCTGTGGGTTATAAGCCCACCTGCTGCAGCTACACCCACATTAATGTTTAACTAATTATTGTGGGTAAAAGCCACTAGGTAAAACTGATCTTCCAACTATTTTTGGTGTCCATCTTATATGCTTAAAGTAAATCCTCCAATTAGTGAAAGATGCGCTCCGTCTGTCTATCTAGCATTTTGCACAAAAGTAAGTTATGTACACCTTAATCATTAGAAACTCCACCAAGTGATCCAAATAATCAGTCTAGCGTGTCAGTAGAAAATGGTCAAATTTAGTTAATCGATCAACGATCACTTAATTTGAATCATGTACCTTCCAAAATCCATCATACTATGGTTCCCTTTCCACCTAGGTACGAAATCTTCCGAAGTAAATCTACTGATCTCTTATAGCTCTTAGCGGATTAGGGGCTCACTACCCTTCTTTGTTAATCCTAAAAATTATCACACGCTTTAAATTATTTTGTTTTGATCATAATGCATGATTGTTACTGTCATATTTTAATGAAGTTATAGTTACTCGCTTACCTTAAATCTATTCTATATTGCTCCTGAGTTTGATACTTTATTATTTGTCCTTATATTTGAATATGTTGTTGAGAGCTATGCAATTTTGATTGTTTTTCATGATTTAGTTTATATATATATGCATGATATTATCAAACCATAGTCTAGTTGTAGGCTTATGTTCGTACATTTATATTATAGTATGATTATATACTTAGGCTCGTGCCTACAAGGTATTGATATGATAGGTAGTATAGTTGTATACTTGTGAGGGCATATATATTATTGAGATGGTGTTGACCTATACTTGATGGAAATCACTCTCTAGTAGAGGGGTAGTGTATTCCACTAGGTTTCTCCCTTTGGTTCAACTCCTAGGATTACTTAATCTTGATCCCGCTGTCTATTATATGTGTGATGATACCATGTGATTAGTTGAGATATTAATACTAGATGACTAGTATTCTTTTAATAAGATTGGTTGACTAGTATTTTACAAGGTCTGATTGTCTATTTTCTACCTATATATTAGTAGAATTATATCGTAGTATATGATACCGAGTATCCAAATAAACCCTTGTTATATAGGCTCATACCTATACATTAGTAAGATAATACCGTAGTATAGTATTTCGAGTATCCTACTAGACCCTTGGTTAGTATATCTTGTCGACCATTGTCTCTCATTCGTGGTTGAGAGAGTCGTCAGTGACCATTAGTACATCCTATCGATAATTGTCTCTCATTCATGATTAAGAGAGTCGTCAGCGATCTTGATATTTATAACTACCCACAAGGCCATTTGTGGTAGCGAGTTCGCGTGCAGTCCATAGCTAGACAACTACGTATATACCCTGTCTGCACACGAGACCATTCGTAGTAGCGAGTTCGTCCGTAGATAATGACTGTGTACTTATCCTATTTCCCCACAAGATCATTCGTGGTAATGAGTTCACATGTAGACGGTGACTATTTATTTATCCTAACTGCATATGGAACCATCCGTGGTAGGGCGTTATCCTGTAGTCAGTGCTTGTTATATACTTACTATATGTGGGTCATGTATTTGTTCATGCAGGTTTGGATGAACTATATGTACTTTCGATTTGTTGGTTATACTTGGTTGAGCATGTTAGTGAAGTGCTATATTATTGATTATATTTTTGGTTAGCTGGTGATTATATTGAGACATCTATGTTGGTTAGCAAGTATTTTACCTGAGATTGCATATTTGATGTCATGACAGTATATTATTCATGTAATATTTTCTTCTATCTACTGAGTTGTTGTATTCACTGCTCTCTGCTTTTCCTTTGACTTTCAGGTTAATATATAGAGGATGTGTATCGCTCTGAGGTCCTGGCTATTAGTCTCGTTAGAGTTGGATTTATGTTGAGTTACTTCATTTTTATTATTTCTGTTGTTGCTTATAGTTATAATTTTTTCTATTCTAGATTTTTGAATGTTTTACATGTACATGTATACATACACGCATTATCATTTGTGACTTTGATATTATTATATTATATTGATATTTTATGTTTACTTGAATTGATTTAATATTATATTTTTTATATTATCACTAGGAGGTACCATCTAATTTGATGGATAAATATTCTCTTTGAGTATGATAGTTGGAGGGGTCATGTCAGCCATGCCGATGCTCATTAACGACTGTTGACGTGTAGGATCTTGGACTTGGCTGAAAGGTGGAGCTATAGTTCTAAGGAGGAGTGACCCGTATCAATTAGCACTACTTTTATTTTTGGTAATCATATCCAATTTTTATAATCTGATTAATACGGGAGGCAATCGATTCAGTTCACGAAAATATTTTAAGTAACCACTAAAATAAATTAAAAAATATTGATGGATCCTAACAAATAATGGTCAAGTGTCATAAATAATGTGAACTCCTTAAATTCAATATAATATATACAGGTGAAATTCGAATCCTTCTTAAATTAACTAACATACACGAACGATTACTACTTGTATCATTTAGTAAAGCTTCTTAATTTTTAGTCATATTTTAAAATATATATATAAATATTCAACCAATATAATATAACTTTTGAGTGGTGTGAGATAGTCCTTTTTGCTTAACCTAATTATTCATTTAATTTATATAATAAAAAATTTATGATTATCAATTATATATGCAATTTAAAATTAATGGATAAGTTTATGATTTTTAACTAACTAACTAACTAACTAACTAACTGTCCCTCCTTTAAATTTTTTAGTTATTTAAA
The DNA here is from genome assembly GCF_018446385.1 of Zingiber officinale. NCBI lineage: Eukaryota > Viridiplantae > Streptophyta > Magnoliopsida > Zingiberales > Zingiberaceae > Zingiber > Zingiber officinale. The sequence goes on along the minus strand of NC_055998.1, from coordinate 56,201,314 downwards.
TTTCAAAAACCACATTTTTATCTCAGAGAAAAAAATCACCGAGCTTATAATTTAATATTTATCATTGAAATATATTAAAAAGTTTATCAAGCAGTAATGAATATATCACTCACATTAAAATAAAAGTCCTACAGAGATGCCGTGTTATCTTCGGTGTTAAAAAATTCGGAGGAATAAATAAAAGAATTAATATTTTAAAAGTCAACTTTGGGTGTTTTGGATTTACCGGTCTACGTTAATTATAATTATGGATATTCATTCTAATCAAATAATTTTTTTAATAAATAGATATGTATTGTTCACATACGAGCAAAGCCGTCTAGAAAATGGAGAATCATTTATTGCTTGTGTGGGAATAATATTCTCTTGTCCAAGGAGGGAGCTTTTGCGTGATTACATTTGTGATAACTATTTGTATAATTTTGTTTCAACGACGTTTTTCGAGGGCGCATTCGTTCTAAAATTCCGAAAAAAAATGTATTATACGTTTTTTTAGAACAGACGTACCTAATTTTAATACTTCTTCTGTTAATGATTATGCACCAACTATTTTAAGCCACATTAAACGTTTATAGTGTTCTAATTTTCCCGAACTCTACTAAACTTTAAGTATTTGATCATTTCTCAAAGTTAACAATGCAACGGTGTTTAACCTTCAAAATTAACGCCATATTATTTTGATTTCTCAAACCCAGCAATAGAATTGTACAGAATTTTGAAAACCAACGCCAAAGTAGTATTGAACTTTCAAAATCAGTACTACAGTGTTATGATTTTTTGAATCTAAAAACACAGAAATGTTAAACTTTGCAAAGCAACATCAAAGTAGTGTTACACCTTCAAAACCAACATCACAATGTGAATTCTCGAATCCAGCAACACAGAGGTTTTGAAATTTGAAAACCAACACTAAAGTATTGTAAGACCTTCAAAACCAACACCATATAGTTCTTGAACCATAGTATTCTAGTGTCCTTGGGGCAGTGCGATAATTAAGACATGAGGTGTTGTCATACTAGATCATGAAGTCGAAATTTAGCGCATCCGATCATGTCTTCCCCCATGTCTTAGTCACTGCACTAATGACTAACAGTCACTCGCAATTTACCTCTTCTGTATTAGTCCAGGGAAGGATTGACGGGAACACTAGGAACGACTGAATCATCCTTTACTAAATTGAATCATAGTGCTCTAGACCTAATCCAATGTTATCAGGTTTATGTATTACCTCTAAGTGACACCATGCCCTAAAGCCTCAGCTTCATGACCTTCTTATTTATTCAGAGTCTATTTAAAAAAAAAAATCAACTTGTGCGTCAATCGACATAGAGACATAAGTTTATATAGAAGGCTTAGAACTAGAGTTGCATACCATATCTATACCCCCCCACCCCCTTTCCCTTCTTCCATTCCATGCTCATTCCAAATCCTCTAGGTTAAATAATGAGTTTTTGATCAAAATACAGTATTGATACCCTTAGTCAACTCTGATTTAACCTAATCTATGTCTAGGAGGTTTTTATATTGCTCTTGAGTTTCACCATACCCTAAAGGCTTAACTTCATGGTCTTCCTATATGTGCTTAATTTGTTTATAAAAATTTAGTTTATGTGTCAATTGACACTAAGTCATAACTTATATAAGAGGTTGAAAAGTAGGGTTGCACATTGTCTCTAGATTCTTTACACTCCCATATTTCACTCTATGTCCAAATTTCACTCAAATACTATAGGTCCATCAATGTGTTTTGATCAAAATCTATTAATGCTCTTATCCATCGTTGATTTGACATAATTCAAATCTAGTAAATTTTTGCATTGCCCCCAAGTCCAACTATACTATAAAGACTCAGTTTCATAGCATTTTTATCTGCACAGAGTTTGTTTATAAAAATTCAGTTTATCAATTGACACAAAACCAAGTTTATATAGGAGGTTCAGAATTAGAATTGTACACCATCACTACCTTATCTACACTCTCTTCTTCCACTCAATGCTCAAGCTTTTGTTGTTGTAGAATTGAGAGCACTAACACAACAATTATTTGCACCAAAATAGCAAACATGCAATGAACAGGTAAACAAAAGAGTAAGGTTCAGAAATCGTTATCCTCCGGTTGAAGCGCCGGCGTGCCGACTGTCTTTAGAGAATATATTGCCGCCCACGGTGCAGAGGCTCTCCGGCAAAATTCTCCCAAGATCTGACAACCACTCGCGTTGTCCGTAGGTGCACTCCAAGATGGGCGTCGCACTCGGACCCAACCTCAAATCGCTAAACACCAAGCCTCAGGACAAGGAAAACTAGAGCACGCAAAGACAAAGAGGGAAGGAGGAGAGAGACTGCTTGAGTGCGCAAGCATTTATTCATCCTGAAGCAGTAGCACTACTTCACGAGCGAACCAAAGCGTTAGGACAGAACCAATGCTTCGCGAGCGAACCAAAGCGTCGGTTCCCTCCTTCACTCGCGGGACAGAACCAATGCTACTGCTTTCGCCAGCGAACCAAAGACTGGCAAAAACAAACCAGGCCGCCTGTGAGCGTAAGGCCCACGAGCTGGGGATTTTCACCCCCCCCCCCCTGAGCGCGATGATCGCGTGCGTCGCGCCCGGTTTATGGATTTCCGACTTGAACCCCTGAAACCACCTAATTTGGGCTTGGCTCGCGCATGCGTGTAGGTCCCCTTAACTTTGTTAAGCAAGGATGGAAGGGCTCCATATATAAGGTCTTCCAACCTTCTTAGTTTAGCAATGTGGGACTAAATGCATACACACATGCATTACTAGAACAACAATAAATACCAAGAAGAGTAGTTTGAATTAAAACACAGAACTCAACAATCCCCCACTAATTCAAATTATTTTGGTCGAAAGCAAAGATATGTTCTGAGGCTTGGTTGCAATGAGCTTTTAGTGAAAATATCTTTCGGTTTGAATTTTCACCTAAGTACACCAATCTTATTCACATAGGTTTGAAGAGAACTCAGTCTTGAACTTAAACCTTTTATATGTGAAAATCAATTTGTAACAACTCATCACAAGCGGCAATTGAATCCTTCTGGGTTGGTGCATTACGGTCATGCCACCGAATCTTATTTTATAAGTGCTAAGGAGAGTTGCCTAGACCCCCCACACTGCGACCCCACAGTTACACTTACATAGATGAGTTCTCCAAGGATGTACTACGAGCATCTTGTCGTTAAGACCTTGAACTCATTAAGAGCTCCTAAGCTCATCCTTACTAGCAGTCAAGCATCTATCTAGGGAAGAGACTGTGAGATTACATCTCAATCAATTTGATGCTTACGGTTCACCCTTATAGCTTGTTTATACCACATTGAACCTACTTCTTGGGATCTCCAATCAGATAAGTTGGGTTGCCGCTATAGATGAATCAAGGATAGGCCTAAGTCCCATTCCCTTACTGGATCTCTTGATTTTATCAGAATCAAGTCCTTTAGTGAGTGAATCAGCAATATTGTCCTTTGAACTTACAAAGTCCAATGACACCACTCCAAGAGACACTAACTCACGAATAGACTTTAATCTTATTCGTACATGTCTCTTCTGTTTCTGGTTATACTTAGAGCTTCTAATCTGAGCTATTGTTGTTTGATTATCACAGTGTACTAAAATAGAAAGTATTGGCTTCATCATCAAGGGAATTTCAGAAAGAAGACCCTTAAGCCAATCAGCTTCAGTTATTATGGTATCCAAAGCACACAATTTTACCTCAGATGTAGAACGGGTTATAATCGTCTGTTTAACAGACCTCCAAGCAACTGCACCGCCTCCAAGTGTAAAGACATAACCAGTAACGCCTTTACACTCAGCAGTGTCAGCTATCTAACTAGCATCACTATATCCCTCCAGGGCTGCAGGGAATCTCTCATACCACAAGCCCAAGGATATAGTGCCTCTTAGGTATCTAAGTACTCTGTCTAATGCATCCCAATGCGTTCTGTCCAGACAGCTGGTAAACCTGCTCAATTTCGTTATAGCAAAAGAAATATCAGGTCTAGAATAATTTGCTAAATACATTAGACTACCTATTATTTATGAGTATCTTAATTGAGACACTGCCACACCACTCTTATTCTTGTGGAGAGTTTTTGAAGGATCATAGGGTGTGACGACATATTTAACTTGACTATAGCCATATTTCTCTAATACCCTCTCAACATAGAGTGACTGAGAAATTGCTATTCCTTCAGTTGAACGAGTCAACTTCAACCCTAAAATCATGTCAGCACAACTCATATTCTTCATATCAAACTTACCACTTAAGAGGGTCTTAGTCTCATTAATAATAGAAAGGTTAGAACCAAAAAGTAGGATATCATCTACATATAAACATAAAATAATACAATTATCACCTTACATTTTAGCATACACACATTTATCAGAGTCATTTATTTCAAAGCCAAACAATAACATAGCTCTATCAAATTTTTCGTGCCACTGCTTTGGGGCTTGCTTCAAACCATAAATTGATTTGACTAACCCACAGACTTTATTCTCATTTCCAGAAACTACATGTCCCTCAGGCTGATCCATATATATCTCTTCTTCAAGATCTCCATTAAGGAATGTGGTTTTGACATTCATTTGATGGACCTCAAGATGATATATGGATGTTGGAGCAATCCCAATGGTCCACGGGACCATGTGTTTTGGTGTTTGGGCAAAGGGTTTAAGTTAGGATTACCCTCGTTATTTGATATGTGTATGTGAATGTGCAGGTTTGCAGGATACACATATGATTCAGCTTGATGGCTTTGGGTCTGGTGAAGGATGGAGCATCCGAGGGACCGTGGACAAGGCAGCAAGGACAAGGGTCGAGGGAAGCGACTTCAAGGCATACGTGAAGGATGGCATTGTGGATGAGCCGCGGGCTTGGATGCATCCGAGGGACGAGACCCAAAGGAAGTAGGCTTGAATGCAAGAAGTCAAGGATGTAAAGAAGAGTCAAGTGACTCGTGAGGGTACAAGTGCATGAGAGATTGTACTCGGGGAAAAATCCCGTGGGGGTACTGTAGCAGTCAAATGGGGGGGGGGGGTGTAGCGGGCAACTGATGCACTGTGGCAGTCGACTGGTGCACTGTAGCGTCGATTGGTAGAGCGTTGTTGGGCTGGCACCAGTCGACTGGTGCAAGGACCAGTCGACTGGTAACGGGCAAATAAGCTTACTGATTTGCTCCAAGCTCTATAAGAAGGAGCTTGGGATGGCCGGCCAAGGTGACGAAATTAAACTTGGTTAAAGCCTAATTAGTAGTCACCAAAGTGCTCAAGATCTCTTGTGTCCAAGTGTTCTTGGTTGGTATTGTGGTGAGGTTTCTCCACCCACAAGGAGTTGCTTGAGTAGCCGGAGTTTACCGAAGGCTAATCCACCGAAGGATCGGGATCGTCCACCTTACGGACAGCCGTGGAGTAGGACCATCATCTCCGAACCACGTTACATTGATATGCATTAGTTTGCTTGTTCTTTTCTTTGTCATTAGCTTTTGTATTCGTAATTAGTATTTGTATTTCCGCTTGCACACTAACGAATACGTAGGAAGCGAGTAATTGGGGGCGTCGTCCATTCAACCCCCCTTCTAGCTAGCCACAAGATCCCCAACAAGTGGTATCAGAGAGAGGCCGCTCTCCGTCGGACTAACTGCCGAGGAAGCAAAGATGACCGGCTTGATAGATCCGCCAAATTTCGAAAAAGGAAGCTTATAGGACATCACCTTTTGGATGGTGAAGATGAAGAACTTCTTCGAGATGGATTGGGACACAATGATGGTGGTGGAAGAGCCATTTGAAGTCCCTAAAGACAAGAAAGGGAAGAAGCTCCGACCACGACATTGGACGGAGGAGCAAACTGCATGATTGGAGGCAAATTCAAAAGTAATATCAATATTGATTGAAATTTTGCCTTCTAATGTGATAAGTCGTGTAGGTGAATACAAGAATGCCCATGAGTTGTGGAGCAAGGTAAAGCAAGTTCTAGGAGAAAAACTTTTGCCTACACATGATGAGATAGAGCCCAAGGAGATGGGCTTAGTAGCTCAAGAAGAAGAGGAGGAGCAACCGGAAGGTGACGAGCACTCAACTTCCGAGGAGAAGGAGGAGAAGGATGAAGAAATGTCATCCATTAGTGTGGATGAGGAGACATCCTCAAAGGTTGAGGAAGAATCCAAGACAAGTGAAGAAGAAGTCTTGGAAGTCAACCTAGTGAGTACCTTCACCGATGCAAAGTCAAAAGATCACATTGTGTGCTTCGGGTGTAATGAAAAGGGGCACTACAAGAGTAGATGTCCTTTGGGTAAGAAAGAGGTATATCCTAAACTCAATTCAATTCATTTTGAATCTAATTTGAGTTGTAGGAAGAAGAAAAAGAAGAAGCACATTAGATGCTTCACATGTGAAGAAATGGGTCACTACCACACCAAATACCCAAGGAAGGGAGAGCTCAAGAAATTGGCACATTTGAAGATGTGGGAAAAGAAGTGGAGGAAGAATGGAGGCTCGAGTCAAGGGGGAGCTCCAAAGGTAAAGGGTAAGGTAAACTCTAGTTTAAATTTGAAGTCAAATTTAAATTCCTCCATGCATGCTAGGAATAATTCTTATTATTTACCCATGCAAAATTTTGGATTTAAATATCATGATAGGAATAGGGTAAATATCGATCATAACCGTAGGAGAGCTATGCATGATAGACCTAGGAAAGTTAAATTCTCATTACCTAAGGAGAAGAAGGTAATAGAGAACCAAGGCATTAATCCCAAGAAGGGGAGACATATGCCTAGGAAGGGTAGGTCTAGGAATGTCCAAGGTGGACAAATTAACTATAGGGTTAGGAACCTAGAGAAGGAGAATCAAACTTTAAGGGGAAAGCTTGATAAGTTAGAACAATTCCTTAAGAGATTGAATATTGGATCTAAGGAATTAAGTATGATGTTGGGTAGTCAAAGACCCAACAATGATAGATCGGACTTGGGATACCGATCTAGTCCCTCCAAGGCCAAAAGGAGACCATGTGCTAGGGTGGCACATGATAAGGGTAAGGGAGAGTCATCTAAAGCCAATGAGAAGAAATATGCTAGGGTTGCATATGATTATGGCAAGGATGATGTGTCCAAGGTGCACCACTGTGGTTTAGCCATAATGGAGAAAGCATCTAAGAAGATGGCTAAGGTTAAGAGCTCTAGGGGGAGCTCAAAGAGTCAATTTGGGATCCATGGCCAATGGATCTCAGGTGGGTACTACTTGGGAGTCTAGGTTGGGTCATGGAATGTGCCAAGTGGTTTAGAGACGGACTTGAGTCTCAAACCTAGGGATTTGGTACACATGGTTTGTGTTTCATGTAAGAAATATGACATTTGGGGTCATATAGCATGATAATTGATTTTGAATGTATAAATGCCATATAAACCAATGCTAGGGATGCATTATGGGTTGGTATGGGCAAATACATCAAGAGGAAGCCAAAACTAGAACTTTAGATCAAGGTTCAATTGAACCATTTAGCTAGTTTTGGATTTTGTGTCAATCTTAGGATTGGTGATAGATACATTTTGTAATGTATTTTTTCTAAGTAGACAAGGGTACAATAGACCTCTCCACAAAATTTGGGGATTTTTGGAGGTCTAGGGAATTTCTGGTGTATTTCTGAAGTTTGTCTGAAAAGGTTAATTTTTTTTAGAAATAGGGTACCAGTCGACTGGTACAGATACTAGTCAACTGGTAATAATATTTTTGAGCACAGAATGTCTCTGTAAGCTCATTTTTATGAGGGTAGTCGATTGGTGCCGAGACCAGTCGACTGGTAACAGTAGATTTCGACCACAGAATGCTTCTGTAAGATTCTGTCGAAGGGGCAGTCGACTGGCACTCAGGGGCAGTCGACTGATACCAGCCTGATATTGTTTTTCAGTGTTGTTTGTGACCGTGTCAACTCATTTAAATGTATGGGATCCATGGAGGATAAATACATGAGTTTGGGTCAATTTGGATGATAAGTTTTCAACAATTGGGATATTGTTGGAGAACTTTTTGGATGTTAGGCAAAGGGGGAGAAGTAAGGTTTAGTTGGGAAAACCTTAAATGCCTTTGCATACCAAGGCATTTAAATAAATTGTCACGCCCCGAGAGTAAGGTTGTCCGACGAAAATCGGACAGCACCTCCCCTGTAGCAGTGACAAATGGAACCGGTATACATCACCAACAGATAATACATATACAAATAAAATCACAACCACGCGGATAATATGCAGCCTACACGGCTGTAAAAACAAACACAGTGGAAAGCAAGAATAACAAGTATAAAGTAACGAAAACTCACCGCGGGCCGGCCCGGCTTGACTTCTCGACAAAACAACCAAATACAAAATAACAAGTCCACAACCCAATTATTACAATGCTAAATTCAAAGGTTTAACTCATAATAAAATGAAAACCAAAATCATAAAACCGTCCTCGAATGTGACGTGGAACTGGCGGACAGGATCTCCAGGCGACTCCATAAATCCTTTACCTGCTAACTGGCGAAATTACCAATATACGGGGTGGTGAGTGTAAAGACTCAGCAGGTAATAGACAGATAGTGCATGAGTATAGTAAAGAACTAGAGATGCAAAGGTATACAGTCTCGTATGGAAATAGCAGATACTACAGTGATATCATAATAAATGTTCATACCTTAAACCATATCCTAGGCTAGTAATGGAAGGTAGATATAGCAAAGTCCTACTACAGTACTGCTCATAACTACATGGTATCATATGAGGTATATACAGGTCAATAGTAAGTAAGCCAGTGTCTAAACACATATCACAGGTATAAATCTCAACCTAGGTAAGCATAACAGCATAAATAAACAACAGCAGCATAATCTAGCAACAGCAGCATAGATAAGCAACAACAGCATAAGTAAACAACCAGCAGATATAATAACAACAACGTATGTACGGATGGTCACCCCGCCCACCTCTCTGCACCACGACCCATGTATGGTCGAGAGGCCGGATCGATGACAACTGTACGACACTCCAGTCGCCACTACTCTCGAGTGACCAAGTGGACAGTTGCATAGTAGCTGAATAGCTACGTCTGCGATGGGGGTCCCTGCTGCCCGCGACTCCAGCCGCCACTACCCATGAGTGGCTGAGTGTGGCACGACAGGACAAGCGGCACGCTCCAGCTGCCACTACCCATGAGTGGCCGAGCGTGCGGCCCTAGCCAATGACCCTCTCAACCACAAGGGAGACATGGTCGCCGGCATGCATGCAATTACATGATGCGAACAATGCAACGACATGATGCGAACAATGCAACAGTCATCATATATATATAAACAGAAACAGGTATGCTACATGAAGCCAGCATGCTCAGTAAGGTGTGTAAATAAACAGCAAACCAAAGCATGTAAACATGGTATCAGGTGCCCATATATATCCAACACCTAATATCTAATGTCTGGTATCTGGTATCTGATACCTAGTAATATAGTATCTAGTGTCCGGTATCTGCTAAATATCATGAATAGCAACGAGAGACTGTATAGATACAGAACCGAGTAGCTCAAAGATTGAGTGGAAGTATCAAGCGCAGGAAAATAAGAGTGGAGTCAAGATAAACATAGTAGTCATCTGAACATATAGCTCATGCACTAAGATCAATGTGCTAAAGAGATAAAGCAAGAAGTACCCGCCTTAATATGTAGATCGTGTCCGAAAATCTCACGTCGAGACGCTCGTCCCGAATCCAAGTCCTGTGATCATATAATATATTTAGCTAATTACATAAGTAGCAAATAGCTAAATAAACTTCCCAATTTAATTAGGGAAAAACCTAATCGAAATAATTAACCTAATCCCTTACTCCAATTAGGTTTAGCTAAATCCACAATCCTTCACTTCAATCCAAACAACCACATATCACAAAGGCTCCAATATAATATGATACAAATCTTTATTCACTCATCCATCATACAATGAAACCCCACAACATCACAATACTTCCCAATTCGCTAATTATCCAATCAACCTATCATAAAATCAAATCTCTATCATAAATCCACAGCAATCTAACATGATCATCTACAACTAACCAAACCACCACATCTGATAATCTAACCAACAAGCAATCCAATGATCTCAAGAATGATCACCTAACAATCTACATCAACCAATCATCATACCCACAAATTTCAACCCAATACAAACCTCAATCAATTCAACACATACCAATAATGATCATGTATCCATTTACATAAATCATTCACCAAATAACCATCACAAATCAACTTATCACAACCAAATCCCTTAGAAAACCTAATAGAGTAGCATTCTAATAAGAAAACTAGTAGTACAGCACTGAAAGACACTTACCTTGAGAGAGGGCAGCAAATCCCGTAGCCAACAACTAGCCTGCCACTGTCCGGAAGCTACAACAGAACACCACCACCAATTCTTCCAAGAATCAATCCAAAAACTCAATTGTATAGCAAAGAATTGCTGAAACCCTAATCCACAGTACAAGATTCACCTTAACAGAACCTTACCTCCTCATCCGACAGCTTCCACAGAACCCAGCCGCAAGAATTAGAGAAGATCAGCGAACAACAAAGGAGCATTCCACCAGTATGTGAATCCAAAGCCTCCTTCTAGTCCAAATCAGAAAGAATACCACAAACAAACCCAATTCACAAGAATTCTTGAATTCACAGCATTTCCAAACAAGGTCTTACCTTAAGTGATCATTTACAGTCGATGTTGTGCGATCCACCTCGGCTGGTGATGATCGGCAATACCCTCCAGTGAACAGAACGAAGAGGAGAAGAGAAAGGGCTAGATCGGCCGGAAAGGATACGAATCAACCTCTTCACGCCGTGCCCTAGATGCTGAACCGCCGCCCATCAAGCACAAGGAACCAACGAGGAAGCGATTGGGGTCAGCACCTTCAAGATTCCGGTGAGGTCCTCAGGTGGCGCGTTGAAGCCGAGTTCGCAGGTGGACGACGCTCTCCGTCGGCGTCGGGTGCGTCGGATCGTCCGTGGGAGAGAAATCGAGAGGGAGAGGACAAAGGATCAGCAACTCACTCCCTCCTAAAGCTCCGGTGGTTGCTTTGCGCCGACGACACCAAGAAGGGAAGGAGGGATCGCCGATCGTCGCTCGTCTGCGAGGGAGATCGGAGAAGAAAGGGAGGTCGGGGAAGGCAGGAGAGGAAGGATTGGCGTCGGGTTTGGGGAAAACGACGTTTGGGAAGGGAATTAAAGGAAAGAAAATAATTTATAATTATAAACATTTCCTCACCTAAACGGGTATCCCAAACAGACCTTATTTGTACCCGAAATTGATCCCCTTAAAATATGTCAAACGAGCTCCGATTAAATCCCAGAAAAATCCTAAAAATTTCTGAAAAATCCAATAAGATTATTTTTCCAATAATCTTATTATTTAATTATTATTTGGGCACCGTATTTTACAGGGGGATCCTTGTGATAGGTTCTTAAAAATCCCTGTGGGAAAATCCTAGCTCATTGGGGAGCTTAGGTGTAGGGGGAGCCTTGGGATAGGTTCAAATGCATGATGCATTGTTTCGGCGGTGTAAGTCCAAGTATGTAGCCTTGGCAACGTAAGTCCATTGTTTGTTTTTAGCATGTTTATTTGCTATTTGTTTTCCCTAACTTAAACGTATTGCCAAACACCAAAAAGGAGGGGATTATTGGAGCAATCCCAATAGTCCGCGGGACCATGTGTTTTGGTGTTTGGGCAAAGGGTTTAAGTTAGGATTACCCTCGTTATTTGATATGTGTATGTGAGTGTGCAAATTTGCAGGATACACATATGATTCAGCTTGATGGCTTCGAGTCCGATGAAGGATGGAGCATCCGAGGGACCGTGGACAAGGCAGCAAGGACAAGGGCCGAGGGAAGCGACTTCGAGGCATACGCGAAGGATGGCATTGTGGACGAGCCGCGGGCTTGGATGCATCCGAGGGATGAGAGCCAAAGGAAGTAGGCTTGAAGGCAAGAAGTCAAGGCTGCAAAGAAGAGTCAAGTGAGTCGTGAGGGTACGAGTGCATGAGAGATTATACTCGGGGAAAAATCCCGTGGGGGTACTGTAGCAGTCAATGAGAGTATTGTAGCAGTCAACGGGTAATGTAGCAGCTGACGGTACTATAGCAGTTACTGTAGCAGTCGACTGGTGCACTGTAGCGTCGACTGGTAGAGAGCCGTTGGGCTGGCACCAGTCGACTGGTGCAAGGACCAGTCGACTGATAACGGGCAAATCAGCTTACTGATTTGCTCCAAGATCTATAAGAAGGAGCTTGGGATGGCCGGCCAAGGTGACGAAATTAGACTTGGTTAAAGCCTAATTAGTAGTCACCAAAGTGCACAAGGTCTCTTGTGTCCAAGTGTTCTTGGTTGGTATTGTGGTGAGGTTTCTCCACCCACAAGGAGTTGCTTGAGTAGCTGGAGTTTGTCGGGGGCTAATCCACCGAAGGATCGGGATCGTCCACCTTACGGACAGCCGTAGAGTAGGACCATCATCTTCGAACCACGTTACATTGACGTGCATTGGTTTGCTTATTCTTTTCTTTGTCATTAGCTTTTGTATTCGTAATTAGTATTTGTATTTCCACTTGCGCACTAACGAATACGTAGGAAGCGAGTAATTGGGGGCGTCGTCGATTCAACCCCCCTTTTAGCCGGCCGCAAGATCCCCAACAATGGATGCTAATGTTATTAACACTCGGATTGTAGTAATTTTGGTAATAGAAGAATAAGTGTCAAAATAGTCAATCCCTTATTTCTGTTTGAATCCCTTAGCAACTAGGCGGGCTTTGAATTATCTACTGACCCATCAGGTTTTAGTTTTCTCTTAAACACTCATTTACATCTTATAGTGGTACACCAGGAGGCAAATCTACCAACTCCCAAGTGGAATTAGAGATAATAGAGTCCATTTCACTTTTAATGGCCTCTTTTCAATGCTTAGCTTCAAGAGAAGCCATAGCATCTCTATATCTTAAAAGGTCACCTTCTATATTATAGGTGATAAAATCCTGACCTAAATCCGTAGACACACGTTGCCTCTTGCTCCTTCTCAGTTCTGTTTACTCACTAGATTCATCTAGCACTACAACAAAAATCCTCATAGACATCGGTTTTCCACCGATGTCTATTACATTTTCGATCGATGTCTATGAAGGCGATGTAAAAGGTCTGTCATTTTAGACATCGGGTTATAACCGATGTAGTATCACTTAACGACATCGGGTGTAAAACCGATATAATATTATATGTTAATAATACCAGTTTTGGTAGCGGTATACAACCGATGTAATATTAGTTAATGACACCGGTTTTGTAGCGGTGGAAACCGATGTAATATCAGTATTGTTTAACGACACAAATTCGATTTCTGAAATAGTGAAAAACCAATATTATCACCAAGCAAATCATAAAATTAAGTTAATATTATTAATTCACTAAGAAAATCACAAATAAAAATGCACCGATGTATCTAAACACACCAAGTCAATATCCATATAACCAACACATAAATATTCTTCTTACAACATAAAAAGATAATAGATATTGTGCACATCAAGTCAGTATCCACAAATTACACATAACTATTTTTCTTATAATAGCAAAAGGTAACAGATAGTACACAAATATTCTTCTTACTGGTGCCAATGTTATCCTTCTTGCTCTGTGCAGAGATTTAACTAAATCTTCCCAAGTGTTCTCTTCCCCTTCAGCCACTCACATTTCCAACTTTTGAAATAGCACTCGGTAAACATCTGATTACAGAATCCCTGGAAATTCAAAGACTGGATCGCTCTGTCTCCATCTCGAAGCCACATAAGATCATCTCTCCCACCTAAACATATAGGTGACAGAAGTGAGATGGCAGTAACTGTTGGTGCAGCGGAGACCGGCAAGAGGGGGGTGAATTGCTGAAAAAATAAAATGAAACTACCCTCCTCGGATTTCAACTCAGAAATAAAATTAGCAATAAAACAACAACTAAATTAAGGAGACAGAAAAAGAAACAGACACAGAATTTAACCTGGTTACAACCAAGGAGGTTGTTAATCCAGGGCGATGAAAAGCTCTACTAGCAGAATCTCCTTTACTGTAGGCGGAGAAGCCTTTTTACACTTAGAACGCTCACTTAGTTGCTAGGAATTGCTTACAGATTGATTGCTTGAGTTCTTCTTGAATTCCTAGCTCCAGGGGCCTTTTTATAGCTCCTGGAAAGTCTATCTCGAGGGTCCAAGGCGCCTCCAACTCGATCTGCGGATAAAACTTTATCCACAGCGCAAACGGTCAAACTGGACTGCTCAAGGCGGCTTAAACAATCATTCAAGGCGCCTTCAATGTGTTCAAGGCGCCTTTAATGTGTTTAAGGCGCCTTCAAGGTTACTGCTACAGTAATTTCTGCTACAGTAATTTCAGCCTCTTTTGTCTTCTTTTCTTCTCCTCTTTAGCTTCCGAAGCTCGGTTCTTTTGGGTGATTGCGACCAACCGGAATAGGGCTCACCCGAACCCAATTCCCGGCCTTCTCCTCGAGCAGCCTTCCGTCCCGGCTTAACGTCCCTCGAACGCCGCGCACGCTCTTCACGCCCACCGGAGTACTCTTCCGCAGCTCTCTCGTCCTTCGGACGCACCAAGCCCGTCGGCTCCCTTCCCGTGCCGTCCTTCTCGCTAGCTGCGTCTTCCGCTCGACTTCCTGTGCTCCTAAGCTCCTGCACACTCAGACACAGGGATCAAATACAGCAGGACCTAACTAACTTGGTTGATCACATCAAAACTATCACGGGATCCAACAATCTCCCCCTTTTTGATGTGCATCAACCCAAGTTCAAGTTCGGGTTTAAAATAGACATAAAGAGTAATTTTAAAGAAAAAATTACTAAACTAACAAGTTAAGCATAATTTTTGCAATTAGTAAAATTGCAACACTTTTTATAAAAATAATAACAAAAATTTTAAATTTTTCTAACACCCCCTAAACTTGTACTTTTCTCTCCCCATTTGATCACAGCAAAAATGGGGTCCTAATTAGAGGGAACTTTTTTTTAAAAAAAAATTCTAAGTTAAAAGACTTTTTAAAAAAAATCCAAGTAAATGAACTTTTAGAATTTTCCAGAAGAATATTTAAAAAAAATTCTAAGGATTTTCCAAAAAAAATTCAAGTCAAAAAGAAAATTAAGTCTTTAGAATTTTTCAGGAAAAAATATTTCTAAAAATGAATTTATAAACAAAATTTTCAAAAATGTTTGATTAAACTTTCAAAGCATTATTTAATTCTAAATTTTTTTTTAAAATACTTTTTCAGAAAGTTAATTAAAGCTTTCATTTCAATATTTCAGCTTCCAGGTTGTAGCGAGGCACTAGGCCTTCTTGGTTATTGGAGCAACAACCACTTCCTTGACAAAGCTTTATAAAGAAATTTACTGTTTAATTTTCTTCTCTGAAAGCGCTAAGTCTAATATTTCTACTAAGATTAAATATTATGATTTTTAAATTTCCATTTTAACTTCTCATAGGTTCTTAATTCATAGTTTTTTAGAATTATGGCAAAAAGTATTGAGCATAAAAAAAATTATACATTTTCTATTGTTAATTTGTCAAAATCTTTTAATTGACAGATTGTGTCTTTTAACTCAATATTCTTTAATAGTTTTTTAGTTTTTAATTTAAAATATTCTTTTGAAAAAATAATTTGTAATTCACGAAAACTTTTCGGCAAAATTTCAATTGAAACAATTAATTTGCCAAGAGGTGGAGACCATACCTGACTTACCTTGTCGGCGGTTGATTCTCCCCTTGTTGGGTTGTTTTCATCATCTGATGTTTCTCCCCCTTCATCGATGCTCATTTGTGATGAGCATTCTAGGTCTTCAAGTTGGAGTTCGGTTACTGGTTCTATCTCGGCACTTACCTCAGTTTCGGACTCTTCTGACGTCGAATCAGTGTCCATCGAAGAGTCAGATTCAACTTCAATTTGTTCTTCGTGGAGTTTTAAGAACTTTTCCCAAAGTTCTTTTGCGCTATTGTACTCTCCGACTTTGTCGAGATCTTCATTTGGTATTGTGGTTAGAACATGAAATTCAGCTCGTGCATTTGCCATAAACTCGTCACGTTGCTTCTCGTTCCAGAGGTATTTCTCGAGCTCTTCTCCGTTTGCTTTCTTTGGTGCTTTATAACCAGATTTCATTATTAAATAAATAGAAAAATCAGAGTTAAGGTATACCTCCATCTTTTGCTTCCATGAAGCAAACTCCCCCTCGAATGCAAGTGGGTATTCACTATCTCCGGCCATCGTTTTGATTGTTGTGCGTCAGTCGGCGGTTAGTCCTTCTGAGCGGTCTGGCTCTGATGCCAATTGTTGGTGCAGCGGAGACCGGCAAGAGGGGGGTGAATTGCTGAAAAAATAAAATGAAACTACCCTCCTCGGATTTCAACTCAGAAATAAAATCAACAATAAAACAACAACTAAATTAAGGAGACAGAAAAAGAAACAGACACAGAATTTAACCTGGTTACAACCAAGGAGGTTGTTAATCAAGGGCGATGAAAAGCTCTACTAGCAGAATCTCCTTTACTGTAGGCGGAGAAGCCTTTTTACACTTAGAACGCTCACTTAGTTGCTAGGAATTGCTTACAGATTGATTGCTTGAGTTCTTCTTGAATTCCTAGCTCCAGGGGCCTTTTTATAGCTCCTGGAAAGTCTATCTCGAGGGTCCAAGGCGCCTCCAACTCGATCTGCGGATAAAACTTTATCCGCAGAGCAAACGGTCAAACTGGACTGCTCAAGGCGCCTTAAACAATCATTCAAGGCGCCTTCAATGTGTTCAAGGCGCCTTCAATGTGTTTAAGGCGCCTTCAAGGTTATTGCTACAGTAATTTCTGCTACAGTAATTTCAGCCTCTTTTGTCTTCTTTTCTTCTCCTCTTTAGCTTCCGAAGCTCGGTTCTTTTGGGTGATTGCGACCAACCGGAATAGGGCTCACCCGAACCCAATTCCCGGCCTTCTCCTCGAGCAGCCTTCCGTCCCGGCTTAACGTCCCTCGAACGCCGCGCACGCTCTTCACGCCCACCGGAGTACTCTTCCGCAGCTCTCTCGTCCTTCGGACGCACCAAGCCCGTCGGCTCCCTTCCCGTGCCATCCTTCTCGCTAGCTGCGTCTTCCGCTCGACTTCCTGTGCTCCTAAGCTCCTGCACACTCAGACACAGGGATCAAATACAGCAGGACCTAACTAACTTGGTTGATCACATCAAAACTATCACGGGGTCCAACAGTAACAAGGAGTTCATACCTGTTTAGTTAAGATTCAGCAAGCAAACATGATAAGTACCATGTAGTGAGGGCAAGTCAGAAGGCCAAGGGCGCTTGAGCCTAAGTGGAAAGGAAGATGGATACATTGGAAACATTGTTAAAGGCTCAATCTCCCAAAGAGAGACTCTTGGCTACCTCTCTCCAGAAGTTGACTCATCCCAGCCAACCTACAAGAAAAGCCAGATTCAGTTTCAAGAGGAAGTGGCAAATTAAGAACTTAGCGGTGGCATTCAAGAAACATTAATGGATTGAAACACTTTTACATGTTACTATAAAAGTCAGAAAACGGTTATCACATGGCAGGTTTGCTGAAGAGGAAAGTCAGAAAACTTCAGTATATATACCTTCACAGAGCGCCAATATGAATTTGGCCATTGGACAAGATCTAGATCACTTATCCCTGTGACAGTGCCCATATATCTAATAATAAAAGGACAAGGCAATTAGAAGCTACTGTGCATTAAAAAGCCTGCAGTCTAGAGTGACTTGAGGAAGGTGTACCTACTACGGATAATGGGACCTCTACGACAGCAGGCTTATCTCTAGTAGGAATACCAGATATAGGCTGAGGTGTTCTCGTCTTCATAAGAAATATATCCTCAAAAAATGTAGCATCGCGAAGTTCTACAATAGTATTTGCATCTATTCCAGAAATTTCAGATTTAATAATCAGAAACCTATATGCAATACTATTTTGAGCATAACCCAAGAAGATACCATCTACGGTCTTTGGACCAAGTTTTTCCTTCTGTGTTCAGGTACTAGTACCTTTGCAAGACACCCCCACACTTTAAGGTATTTCAAACTTGTCCTTCGGCCTTTCCAAAGCTCATATGAGTTTTTATCCCTTGACTTCATGGGGACTCTATTTAACACATGACATGCAGTATATAGAGCCTCCCCCCACATGAAGTTGGGTAACTCAGAACTGCCTAACGTGGAATTAATCATATCTTCAAGGGTTCGATTTTTTCGTTTTGCTATACCGTTGGATCGAGGACTATATGGAGCAGTTACCTCGTGAATTATACCTGTATCTTGACAAAATTTTTGAAACAGGTTCGAGGTAAACTCTCCACCCCTATCAGACCTTAACCTCTTAATAGATTTATTTGTTTGATTCTCAGCTTCAGATTTAAAAATCATAAATTTATCTAAAGCTTCATCCTTACTTTTCAGCAAATAAACATAACAATAACGAGAATGATCATCAATAAAGGTAATCAAATATCTTTTATGGCCTCTCGTTATTACACTGTTAAACTCACAACAGTCAGTATGAATCAATTTTAAAATATCAGAATTTCTATCAACTGATTTGAAGAGTTTACGGTGTTGTTTATATTGCACGCAAACTTCACATTTTTTTCTTATCATTTATAGCATGCTTAGGAATCATGTCTAGATTCATCATCCTTTTTACGGTATTAAAATTGACATGTCCTAATCTGTCATACCATATATCATAAGACTCAATGTTATATGAACAACCAATATTAGTAGATTTATTTAAGGTAGCATTTTCTACATTGAGTTTAAATAAACCTTCATTAAGGTAACATTTTCCAATAAATGTTCCTAAATGTAATATTACAACTTTATTACATTTAAAATTCAACTCATAACTAACACGGACAAACTTCGATCCGCTAATCAAATTCCGACGGACCGCTGGAACATGATGCACCTCATGCAGTGACAGGACTTTTCCAGAGGTGAACCTCAAGTCAACTTGTCCTATCCCAAACACCCTGGCTATAGAACGGTTCCCCATGGTCACGGAAGTGCCTTCAATTACCTGATAAGTAAGGAAGGCAGAGCGATGAACACAACAGTGCACATTAGCACCTGTATCAACTAACCATTCATTGGGTTGATAGATCAAGTTTAGTTCGGGTTTGAAGGTAACAAACCTATCGCTGGTGCCGTCACTAGCAGTCATAACATTTGTTTGTGCCTTGGTGTTGGACGTATTGCTTTGGTTTTTCTTCTTGTCCTTTTGCTTATGGCAGAATTTGGCATAATGTCCAACTTGTCCACATGCCCAGCACAGCTTGGTTCCATTTTTCTTTTGAACCTTTGGTTTAGGTTTCATCTTATTTTTTATTTTCTGATTTTTTAATTTATTCTTGTCAGATAAGACTACTATGTTTGCCTTTGGAATAAAATCCATAGGCATTCTTTTATCATCATCTTTATGTTGCTTCCGATGTTCTTCTTCGATATTTAACGCAATCATCAAATCTTCTAGAGAGATTTTACCTCTCCTATATTTAAGAGTCATGCCAAAATCTTCCCAACTCGGAGGCAATTTTTCGATGATAGACAAGACCTGAAATTTTTCAGGTAATGACATATCTCCTTCAGCAAGACCATGAATTTGAACTTGGAATTCATGTGTCTTCTCAACCACAGATTTCCCTTCAGCCATTTTGAAGTTTAGGAATTTTACCACAGTGTACTTTTCTAAACCAGAATCTTTGGAGTTGTATTTTTTATCCAAAGATTTCCACAACTCTTTAGCCGAAGACGTTGAGCGGTACACATCAAATAGTGCGTCTAAGAGGGCAGACAGGATCCTCCCATGGCAGAGATAATCCCTTTGCTTAAACCTTTGTAAGGCAGCACTATAGGCAGATTCCTCTTCATCAGGTGAAGGAGGATCTGTTTCTATAACGAAGAATAGCCCTAGCATAGTAAGCCAAAATTTCATCCATTGTTGCCAACGTCTGAAGTTTTGCCCGAAAAATCTCTCGGGTCTGGCGCTAGCCTCATCAGACCCCGTTACCCTATCATTCATCATGTCTATTGATGCTTACAATATATTCTCTAAAATTGTTGTTGTAGAATTGAGAGCACTAGCACAGCAATTATTTGCACCAAAATAGCAAGCATGCAATGAACAAGTATACAAAAGAGTAAGGTTCAGAAATCGTTATCCTCCGGTTGAAGCGCCAGCGTGCCGACTGTCTTTAGAGAATATATTGCCGCCCACGGTGCAGAGGCTCTCCGGCAAAATTCTCCCAAGATCCGAAAACCACTCGCGTCGTCCGTAGGTGCACTCCAAGACGGACGTCGCACTCGAACCCAACCTCAGATCGCTAAACACCAAGCCTCAGGACAAGGAAAACTAGAGCTAGCAGAGACAGAGAGGGAAGGAGGAGAGAGCAGATTGCTTGAGAGAGTATGAAACAGACTGCTTGAGTGCGTAGGCATTTATTCACCCTGAAGAAATAGCATTGCTTCGCGAGCGAACCAAAGCATCAGGACAGAACCAATGCTTCGGAGCGAACCAAAACGTCAGTTCCCTCCTTCACTCGCGGGATAGAACCAATGCTACTGCTTGTAGAGGATCGGTGGCCGGCTTGAAGGGGGGTTGGATAGACGGCGCCCCCAAATCCTCGCTTCTTACACTTGTTAGTATGCGTAGCGGAATATACAAAACAAACAAGCTAAAGACGGATGTCGCTCTCGAACCCAACCTCAAATCGCTAAACACCAAGCCTCAGGACAAGGAAAACTAGAGCACGCAGAGACAGAGAGGGAAGGAGGAGAGAGCAGATTGCTCGAGAGAGTATGAAACAGACTGCTTGAGTGTGCAAGCATTTATTCACCCTGAAGCAGTAGCATTGCTTCGCGAGCGAACCAAAGCGTCAGGACAGAACCAATGCTTCGCGAGCGAACCAAAACGTCGGTTCCCTCCTTCACTTGCGGGACAGAACCAATGCTACTGCTTGTAGGGGATCGGTGGCCGGCTTGAAGGGGGGGTTGGATAGACGGCGCCCCCAAATCCTCGCTTCCTACACTTGTTAGTATGCGCAGCGGAATATACAAAACAAACAAGCTAAAGGAAATTAAACTAAAGACAAGAAAGAATGCAAACCAAGCTACATGATCAGTTACGTGGTTGGAGATAAAGCTCCTACTCCACGGCGTGTCCTTGAGGTGGACGATCCCTATCCGTCGGTGGATTACTACTCCCCGGAAAACCTCCGACTAGCTCACGTAGCTCCTTGTGGGTGGAGAAACCTCACCACAACTCTCACTAAAGACTCTTTACAAGATAGGGCACAGGTAGACTACTAATAGAGATTAACCACCTCTATTTCGTCAGGGATAACCAAGCTTCCAAGCATTGGTTATATAGGCCGCGGGTTGAAAAACCCCGCCTACCAGTCGACTGCCAAAACATGCAGTCGATTCCCCTCTGTGGAAATTCGACCGTTACATCCCAACGGCTCGATACTGTCGACTGCTAAAACTTGCAGTCGACTGGTGCAGTCGACTGCTAAAACATGCAGTCAACTGCTAAAACATGCAGTCAACTGATCCACACTGACCGAACGAACAGAACCATTCTGTTCGCACCCAGTCAACTGCGCGGTCGACTGCACCAGTCGACTGCTAAAATATGCAGTCGACTGCTATAGTAACACTACAGTACTGCTACAGTACTTCTACACTGCTACAGTACTGCTACAATAACCCCTAAAACTAGGATTTTACTCCGAGTATAATCTCTCGTGCACTCGTACCCTCACCCTTATGACTCACTTGACGCTTCTTTTGCAGCTTTAACCTCTTGCCTTCAAACCTACTTCCTTTGGCTCTCGTCCCTCAGATGCATGCAAGCTCGCGGCTCATCCCCAATGCCATCCTTCGTGTATGCCTCGAAGTCACTTCCCTCGGCCCTTGTCCTCACCGCCTTGTCCACGGTCCCTCGGATGCTTCATCCTTCACCGGACCCAAAGCCATCAACCTGAGTCGCATGTATATCCTGCAAACCTGCACAACTCAAATACACATATCAAATACAAGGGTGAACCTAACTTAAACCCTTTGCCCAAACACCAAAACACATGGTCGCACAGACCATTGGGATTGCTCCAACAATCTCCCCCTTTTTGATGTTTGGCAATACGTTTAAATTAGGGAAAACAAATAGCAAATAAACATGCTAAAAATAATGGACTTACGATGCCAAGGCTACACACTTGGACTTACAACGCCGAATGGACTTACGATGCCAAGGCTACACACTTGGACTTACAACGCCGAAACAATGCATCATGCATTAGAACCTATCCCAAGGCTCCCCCTACACCTATGCTCCCCATTGAGCTAGGAATTTTCCCACAGGGATTTTTAAGAACCTATCCCAAGACTCCCCCTACGCAAAGGCACTAAAGTTTTCCCAACTAAATCTTACTTCTCCCCCTTTGCCTAACATCCAAAAAGTTTTCAAACAATATCCCAATTGTTGAAAACTTATCATCCAATTGACCCTAAACTCATGTATTTATCCCCCATGGATCCCATACATCTATACGAGCTGACCCGGTCAAAATCCAGTGTTGAAAACACTTTCAGACTGGTATCAGTCGACTACAAGAAGTACCAGTCGACTTCCCTCATGAAAATGAGCTTACAGAGACATTCTGTACTCAAAAACATTATTACCAGTCGACTGGTACACTATTCATGAAAAAATCAGCCTTTTCTGGCCAACTTCAGAAAATGCGTCAGAAATTCCACAGACCTCCAAAAATTCTCAAATTTTGTGGAGAGGTCTATTATATCAATGTCTACTTGGGAAAAATATATATAAAAATATATTTATCAAAAATCCCAAGATTGATACAAAACACAAAACTAGCTAAAAAGTTCAATTGAATCTTGACCTAAAGTCCTAGTTTTGGTTTCCTCTTAATGTATTTGCCCATACTAACCCATAATGCATCCCTAGCATTGGTTTATATGGCATCTATACATCCAAAATCAATTATCATGCTATATGACCCCAATGTCATATTTCTAAGCATGAAACATAACTCATGTGTGTCAATTCCCTAGGGTTGAGACTCAAGTCCGTCTCCAAACCACTTGGCACATTCCATGACCCAACCTAGAGTCCCAAGTAAAACCCACTTGAGATCCATTGGCCATGGGCCCCAACAAGACTCTTTGAGCTCCCCCTAGAGCTCTTAACCTTAGCCACCTCCCTAGGTGACTCATCCACAATTGTTAAGCCACATCGGTGCATCTCCGATGACACTTGGCCAACAAACCTAACCTTCTTAACCTTGGACACCTTGTCCTTGGTTAATTTAACCTTACTTTTAAATGGCTTTCCCTTGCCATTTATTGACTTCTCCTTGCTATAGTCATATGCAACCCTAGCATATAACTTTCCCTTAGCCTTGGAGAACTCTCCCTTGCCATGATCATTTGCCACCCTAGCATATGATCTCTCCTTGGCCTTGGAGGGACTAGATCGGTATCCCAAGCCCGATCTATCATGGTTGGGTCTTTGGCTACCCAACACCATATTTAATTCCTTAGATCTAACATTGGATCTCTTAAGGAGTTGTTCTAACTTATCAAGCTTTCCCCTTAAGGCTTGATTCTCTTTCTCTAGGTTCCTAACCCTAGAGTTAATTTGTCCAAATTGGACATTCCTAGACCTACCCTTTCTAGGCATATGTCTCCCCTTCTTGGGATTAATGCCTTGGGTCTCCTTAGCTCTACAATTTCTAGATTTATCATGAATGGATACCTTAGGATTTTTATCTACATTAACCCTACTTCTATCATGATATTTGAAACCAAAATTTTGCATGGGTAAATAGTAGCAATTATTTTTAGCATGCATGGAGGAATTTAAATTTGACTTCAAATTTAAATTAGGGTCTACCTTATCCTTTACCTTTGGAGCTCCCCCTTGACATGAGCCTCCATTCTTCCTCCACTTCTTCTCCTCCTTCTTCAAATGCGCCAACTTTTTGATCTCTTTCTTCTTTGGGCATTTGGTGTGGTAATGACCCCGCTCACCACACGTGAAGCACACTATGTGCTTTTTCTCATTCTTCTTCCTACAACTCAAATTAGATTCAAAATAAATTGAATTGAGTTTAGGAGATACCTTCTTCTTACCCATAGTACATCTACTTTTGTAGTGTCCCTTTTCATTGCACCCGAAGCACACAATGTGATCTTTTGACTTTGCTTCGGTGGAGGTGCTCACTAGGTTGACCTCTTCCAAGATTTCTTCTTCACTTGTCTTGGATTCTTCTTCAACCTTTGAGGATGTAGATGCTATATCTTCCTCATCCACACTTGTGGATGGTCTTTCTTCATCCTTTTCCTCAAATGTGACCAAGTTCACTTCCTCTTCTTCTTTTGATGTTGAATTGGTCTCCATATTCGATTGGTTCTTCTCTACTTGAGCTTCTTCATCCGTTTCTTCGGATTTTTCCTCCTCTTGTGTAGACAAAGGTTCTTCCCATGGGACCTTCTTTATCTTGCTCCACAAATCATGGGCGTTCTCATAGTCACCTACACGGCTCATCAAGTTATTAGGTAAAATATCAATTAAAATCGATATTACATTTGAATTTGCCTTTGACCGTGAGGTTTGCTCTTCCGTCCAATATCGCGGTTGGAGTTTCTTCCCTTTCTTATCCTTCGGGACTTCGAACAGTTCATCTACCACCTTCATGGTGTCCCAATCCGTGTTGAAGAAGATCTCCATCTTCATCATCCAATAGGTGATGTCCCCAAGGCTTCCTCCTTCAAACTTTGGAGGTTCAAGCAAGCTGGTCATCTTCTTGTATTTGCTCTTCTCGGCGATTAGTCCGGTGAAGTACGACCTTCGCTCTAATACCACTTGTAGGGGATCGGTGGCCGGCTTGAAGGGGGGTTGGATAGACGGCGCCTCCAAATCCTCTCTTCCTACACTTGTTAGTATGCACAGCGGAATATACAAAACAAACAAGCTAAAGGAAATTAAATTAAAGACAAGAAAGAATGCAAACCAAGCTACACGATCTTTTACGTGGTTCGGAGATAAAGCTCCTACTCCACGGCATGTCCTTGAGGTGGACGATCCCTATCCATCAGTGGATTACTCCCCGGAAGACCTTCGGCTAGCTCACGTAGCTCCTTGTGGGTGGAGAAACCTCATCACAACTCTCACCAAGGACTCTTTACAAGCTAGGGCACAGGAAGACTACTAATAGAGATTAACCACCTCTATTTCGTCAGGGATAACCAAGCTTCCAAGCCTTGGTTATATAGGTCGCGGGTTGAAAACCCCGCTTACCAGTCGACTGCCAAAACATGCAGTCGACTACCCTCTGTGGAAATTCGACCGTTATATCCCAACGGCTCGATACTAGTCGACTGGTGTAGTCGACTGCTAAAACATGCAGTCGATTGATCCACACTGACCGAACGAACAGAACCATTCTGTTCGCACCCAGTCGACTGCGCGGTCGACTACAACAGTCGACTGCTAAAACATGCAGTCGAGTGCTACAGTGCTGCTACAGTAACGCTATAATAAATCCTAAAACTAGGATTTTACTTCGAGTACAATCTCTCATGCACTCGTACCCTCACCCTTATGACTCACTTGACGCTTCTTTTGCAGATTTAACCTCTTGCCTTCAAGCCTACTTCCTTTGGCTCTCGTCCCTCGGATGCATTCAAGCTCGTGGCTCGTCCCCAATGTCATCCTTCGCGTATGCCTCGAAGTCACTTCCCTCGTCCCTTGTCCTCGCTGCATTGTCCACGGTCCCTCGGATGCTTCATCCTTCACCGGACCCGAAGCCATCAACCTAACTCAAATACACATATCAAATACAAGGGTGAACCTAACTTACACCCTTTGCCCAAATACCAAAATACATGGTCGCACGGACCATTGGGATTGCTCCAACACTGCTTTCGCTAGTGAACCAAAGACTGGCAAAAACAAACCAGGCCGCCTGTGAGCGTGAGGCCCACGAGTTGGAGATTTGCACCCCCCCCCTGCGCGCGATGATCGCGTGTGTCACACCCGGTTTATGGATTTCCGGCTCGAACCCCGGAAACCACCTAATTTGGGCTCAGCCCGCGCATGCGTGTAGATCCCCTTAACTTTGCTAAGCAAGGATAGAAGGGCTCCATATATAACGTCTTCCAACATTCTTAGCTTAGCAATGTGAGACTAAATACATACACACATGCATTACTAGAACAACAACAAATACCAAGAAGAATAGTTTGAATTAAAAAACATAACTCAACAGTTTTAGTATTTCAAATCTTCTAGGTTCATTAATAAGTTTCGGTTAAAACTTATAGATGGTTTTATTTAGCTTTGATTGGGCTCGATTTAAGTCTAGTAGATTTGTTCATTGCCCCTAAGTTCCATCATACCCTAAAGCCTCAACTTCATGACATTTTTATCTGCACAATGTCTATTTTTTAAAAATTCATTTTTTTTATCTTTCTTAGTTGGCAATAAGTATCCAACTTATGTCGACTAATCCTGAGAGTGGTCGGCTCAATCCTACGAAAATTTCCCACTGGTAGTGTTGTCAAACATGCCAATCCATGGCAGGGGCTGGCTGACTCACAAAAAACCCATTATATGGAGGGGTGTGGGTGGGCTCACCTGCCATCCTAAAGGGTTGAAAAATCCCCAACTCAATCCAAACCAACTCAACCCAATCCAAGGTGGGTTGTGAGATAGGCGAACACCATTCACGAACCCATAAAAAAAAATATAAAAAAGGTTAAAATTTTTAAGCTTGGATTGTGAATTAGGTAGGTTAAGCTCACGAGTCCATTGAGTTTTTCACTTTAGATTTCAATTTTAAAAGAAAATTTTTTTTTCTCAACCCTGGGTCAACACAAGCACATCACACACTGACCTGTGCGGGTTGCTGGCCCAAGTGGGTCGGCTCGTTTAGACCTATCTTAAAATGAGTTGATAAAATCTCAATCCAACCTACTTAAATTGTTTGGAGAGGTGGGACAACCCGACGAACCCAACCCAAATTGATTACTCTATCCACCGGCCATTATGTTAAATGGGGAAGCACTTGCAGTGGATAGAGTTGTCAGACAAGCAACCTGAGATGGGGTAGGCAAACCCATGATGGGTTAGCCATTTGGAGGGTTGAGAAATCCCTAACCCAAAGTGTGTTACCGTTTATGCGAGCTAATCCAAGAATTCACTAATATATATATATATATATAAACTAATCCAAGAATTCACTAATATATATATATATATATATATATATATATATATATATATATATATATATATATATATATATATAAATTTTTAAATTTGAATTATGAATTAGATGAGTTGAATCATGCCTTAAAAAGAAAGAATACTCCTATCAATATCAATTTCTTATATCTCAGTCAATTTGGTAGCAATTCATAGGCATGTTTAGATGTATCGTTTGCAGCATAGCACTCTAGATGTTTGTGACAAGCTTTGCATGAGCATGCTATCAAATTTCCAACTTGTTTATTATTATAATATATTGGTTTTATAGATATGCTTGGGATAAAAATATTAATGATTATTTTTTAAATTAAATTATACAATATTTTTGATATTAGATGTCATACAATAACCTGATGAAATTGTCTTCAAACCCACTCGCCGTTAAATCTACAAGCTCATTAAATTTTAGAGAATTTTTTTTTTTTTTAATCCGTAAGCTAACCCAAACTCATAGCGAGCCAATTCATGTGGGTCAAGAGCCCAGATGGGTCAGCCTATCTACCTCTACTTTTGAATAGATGGATAAAATTTAACTTAATCTATTTAAATTATTTAACGAGATGGATCAAGCTGATAGACGTAATCTAAATTGACGATTCTAATAACTAGTGCCTATCAATCTAGTATTTTTAGATTAATTATCTATTAAAATAAATTTATTTGTTATTCACGTTAAAATTTAATTCTTATATGCCTAAAAATTAGTAAAGAAAATATTAAAATTAGATGCACTCGGTAATAAATAGTAAAGTATGATGCCCTTTTGACAATTTTAAAATTTTGGACGTGTCCTCTTAGAAAATAAAAATAAAATAGTTTTTTTATTATAAAAGTAATTTTATTCTATTTAGGCAAAACTGCTATGACTTATCCCAATTTACTTAGTAGGACAAAAACAAAATTTGAGAATTTTTTTTTAAATTTTTATATCCTTAAAAAGGATAGACTGCTTATCCTTATTGCTAGTTATCTTATAAACAAAGGGATAGAAAAATTTAAAAATTCATCCCTGAATATTTTTTAGATATTTTTTTTCCATCAAATCGGACGGAAATGAAGTTTTCTTCCTGCTGATCTAAAAACTCTCCCAATGGTCACCTCGCGTGATCACAGGCTACGAGCAGTGGCGGACCGACGGGGGGGGCTGAGGGGGGCTTCAGGCCCCCAACTTGCTGCCGTCCACTATACATCACCGGAATGAGGAGGCTTCAGCCCCCCCACCTCCACCTGGACCGCTGGACGCCGGCGCGCCGCCCACTGGCCACTGCCATTGCCGGACGCCGATGGCCCTCCCCTGTGGCGGAGCGTCATGCGCCGCCGCTGGTGCCGGCGTGCCGCGACGGCTGTGCCTGCGCTGTGCCGCTGTGCGTAGTGCGTGCGCCGGCGCCGGCCTGTGAAGCGTGAAGCGTGTGTGCAGTTTGCGTCTGTGTCACTGTGTGGGCGTGTGGCTGTGCCGAAGAAGACGAAGTTTTGTTTTGTTTTTTTTTAAATTTTTTTACCAATTTTAATTAAACAATAATAGGTGGGGCCCATTGTTAAATAAATTAAATAAAAAAAAACATTAAACAGGGTTGGTAAAAAGTAAAAGCCCCAAATTGCTTTGCAGAATTGCAGCTGCTGCCTGCTGCTTCACATTTCGCAGACGGCGATTCAAACTTCAAACCCTAAGTCCTTAACTCCACTTCTTCCTCCTCAGTCCTCAGCTCTTCTCCCACTCCCACTCAAGTTACTCAACTCTCCTCCAAGTTCCAACTCTAACTCTCCAACTCCAAGCCTCCAACCAAGGTTCTAGAGACTAGAGTCCAAGCCCAAGGAGTAAGGACCAAGGTCTCCAGCCTCCAACTCCAACTCGCAGTCTCTCTCGACTCTAACTCTAAGCCTCCAAATCCAAGCTTCAACACCATTTCTTCACAAGGTTAGAACTTAGATTTGCTATGTTTTAAATTTTTTTTATTATTTGATTTTTTTTGAAAATGTACAGTCCATATTACAATTTAGTGAATTTACCATAGTTTAGTTTTCTATTAGATTGGTAGTTTTCCATTATTATTTATTTTATTTTTTTGTAAAATATGCAGAATTACATTTATAGTTTAGACTATTTAGTTTTCCATGAGTATTCTATATTTCTATTAAATTGGCAATGGTACTGTGGTCTATGGTAGTTTATTAAAGTTTTAGTTCAACATATATTTTTCCATTACATTTGTAGTTGTTCATTACATAATTTATTTTTAGTTATTTATTTGTGTAGGATATGGAGAGATTTTTTAAACGAACTCGTAGTTCCGGCTCTAGCTCCTCTAATGAGCCGAATGTTATTGAACAAGTAGAAAATCAATCCCGTGTAGAATTGAATTTGGATGATATTGTTAGTGATCCGGGATTACGAAAACCAATTGAAGAATTTGATATTACTATTCGAGATCAAGCTCGAAGAGAGTATGCGCTCCGAGGGCCTTGTCAACCAAATGGTCATGTGTATCCGAAAACAACTTTTGGTAATCAAGAAAGAAGTTTTCAAGGAACTTGGTATAAAAAATATACATGGCTAGAGTATAGCATATCAAAAGATGCTGCATTTTGTTTTTGGTGTTATCTCTTCAAACCTTTAAATAAAGAAAATGTAGATAATGCCTTTATAAAAGATGGATACAACAATTGGAAAAGGGCATTAGAAAGATTCAATCGTCATATGGGGACTGTGAATAGTTGTCACAATGAAGCTAGAATACAATTTGAGGCTTTTCAAGATCAAAGGCATAGTGTGGGGAATATTTTACGAGTACATAGTCGCGATATGGAAATTGATTATCGGACTCGTTTAACAGCAATGCTGGATGTGACACGCTTTCTATTGAAGCAAGGGTTGCCCTTTCGTGGACACGATGAGTCAACTAGTTCTTCAAATAGAGGTAATTTTCTTGAGTTGCTTGAATGGTATAGTCAACGAAATGAAGAGGTTTCTAAAGTTATAAAACAAAATGCTCCTGCAAACAATCAATTGACTTCCCCAAAAATTCAAAAGGATTTAACACGTGCTTGTGCTTCAGAGATTACACTTGCTATAATCAATGATATTGGAGATAAATTCTTTTCTTTGATGGTTGATGAGGCTAGGGACAGTTCAGTGAAGGAGCATATGGGAGTTGTTTTGAGGTATGTGAATAAAAAAGGATGTGTGATTGAACGATTTCTTGCAGTTGTGCATGTGCCTGACACCAGTTCTCATTCTTTGAAAATGGCTATTGATGCTTTATTTGTGCAACATGGTTTATCATTATCTAGATTGAGAGGCCAAGGATATGATGGAGCTTCAAATATGCGTGGTGAGTTCAATGGATTGAAATCTCTGATACTACAAGAAAATCCATTTGCAATGTATGTTCACTGTTTCTCTCACCAGCTCCAATTAGTTCTTGTTGCTGTTGCCCATGATAATTTTACTGTGAGTGAATTTTTTGGGTATATCACTATGATTGTGAATATATCTGGAGCATCTTGTAAGAGGAGAGATCAACTTAGAAAGATTCAACATGATAAAATAATTGCTGAATTGGAAAGTGGAGAAATTACTAGTGGAAAAGGAAAAAATTAAGAAACTAGTTTAGCAAGACCTGGAGATACTCGTTGGGGATCACACTACTTAACATTACTTCGTTTATGCTCTATGTGGTCCTCAGTGATAGAAGTGTTAGGAAATGTATATGATGACGCCTCTTATTCTGCAAATAAAGGTGTTGCCGCAGGTTTAATTGAGAAGATGGAGAGTTATCAATTTGTTTTTGTGTTACATTTGATGAAGTATATATTGGGAATTACAAATGAGTTATCACTTTCCTTATAACAAGGGGATCAAAATATTGTTCAAGTCATGTCCTTGGTTAGAAGTGTGAAATGTCGACTACAAGACTTCAGGGAAGATGGATGGCAGATAATTTTGGAACAAGTTAACACATTTTGTGAATTGAATATGATTCCAATACTTGATATGGAGGACAACATGCTAACTCGTGGTCATGGTAGGCGTAGAGGGCAGCTCATCACCAATTTTCATCATTATCGTGTGGAGATTTTTTGTCAGGTATTATTTCTAAATATCTATTTTTTTTGTTAAAGATATTTCATTGATTATTAATGTTATCATGGTTGCAAATTTGAATGATAGGTTGTTGATTTAATTATACAAGAGATGAATAATCGTTTTTCAGAAGTTAGTACAGAATTGCTTGGTTGCATATCATGTCTTCATCCAAGAAATTCTTTCTCTCAATTTGATGTTCACAAACTCATCAATCTTGCTGATTTTTATCACGAGAACTTCTGTGGTCCTGATTATTTATTTTTGGAACAACAACTTATGCGTTACTTTTATAATCTACGGGATGATCCTTACTTTTCTTCAATTGATGACTTGGAAATTCTTGCTCAGAAATTGGTTGAGACTGAAAAACATTTAGTGTTCCCATTGGTTTATCGTATGATAGAGTTGGCATTAGTTTTACCAGTTGCAACTGCTTCGGTTGAACGAGTATTTTCTGCAATGAAGACTGTGAAGACTGATTTACGCAATAGAATGGGAGATGAATGGATGAATGACAGTCTAGTTGTATACATTGAAAAGGATATTTTTTCTACAATTGAAAATGAGCAAATATTACAACATTTTCAACAAATGCAGTCTCGTAGAATCCAATTGCCTCCTCTTGTACCGACTCGTCAGCCCCGGAAATGAAGCTCACCTATGGAAGAAAGGTAGACTAATCTTTCCTAAACTTCTAATTTTTTTCTCCTGCAAGTTAGATTAAATGTTCTCAATGTTAATTTATCAGGTTATGGAGAATCGGTCTAGTATTAAGTGGGACAAGGGAAAGGCTCTCGAGTTCTAGTCTCTTGGACTCTTGGTAAACTCTAACAATATCATTTCAATCAGATATTGCAAGTATTAGTATTGCAGCTTGTTATATGATTTAAATGAGAATCCTAAGTGATCAATAAGATCAATTGGTTATTTGGTTGTGATTAACTTAATAGGCTAAATGGCTAATAGCTTTTGCATGGAGAGTGTTTCCTGTTGTTAGTCATCAAGTGAGTTGCAAAATGAGATGTAGACCTATTTCTTATTGCTTCTGTATTGACAGAAACATTTGCTATTAAAGTGTTCTTTGTTCATCACTGATTCCTCAAAATTCTGAACTTCTTTTTTTTGCTCTGTTCTACACTATATCTCATAAGAATTCCATGCATATTATGATTTATATGAGTGACGTTCATGTTTATTTGGCTGTAGTTTCTGCAGCAACCTATATTATGCAAGAGTTGGAGCCTTGGAGGGATCAACACAGTGGAAATAAATAGACTAGAGTCTAGAGCTTAACTCCTTTGTTCGTTAAATTTCAGACTTTATGTGTATAGTTTCTGTAGACTGTAGTATCGTATATTATGCAAGAGTTGAAGTAAAACTTTAATTATTAAATATTTTTATTTAGTCATAAAAAAAATATCTGTACAATTCAGCCCCCCTGAAATTTTTTTTCTGGTTCCGCCCCTGGCTACGAGGGACCTTGCAAAGTCACGATTGACCTTGCCACAACCGCTGGCAACTTTGCTCACGGCCACAGGTTTATTCATTTTTTAGTATTTTTCATTTTTTTTTATTTTCCCTCTTTCATTTCCTAAGATTTTTTTCCCTATTACCCTTACTCTCTCTAGGAATTTTTTTTACCTTAAATTCTTTTCCTTTCTCAATCCATACATTAAGTGAAGGGTGCATAAAAGGAAATTACACACTTTTAATCAAAATTATTATACATAAAAATATTATTATATTAAAATATTTTTAAAAATCAATTAAAATTATTTTTTTGTTAAATTAAATTTACTTCAATAATTTCATACTAATTTTGATAAAATTATCATTTTTTAATAAAAAACTTTTATAATGCCCAAACTCCCAAAAATAATTTGAGACAAATTGGTCAAAACTACTATATTTCATAGTAATTTTTAACAAAACCTCTACAAAAAGAATATTTTAAATGAAAAATATAATAAAATACTTTATTTTTTTCCAAATTGGATAAAAAATGCCCCTTTTATTTTGATCCAAAATTAAATGCAAGTCTTCTTCACACGTAGCCCAGGAAGGGACCATCTTATCAGCGATACTTTAATCTATTGTGGTACAAATAACTGCAGCTGCATGTTGCCATACAATTGGGGCGATAAAATGGTCCCCTTTCACGTGGGACTCGAACCAACAGATTTTTTACATAAGAATAAATGTACACATACGATCGATTCGAGCTTTGTTAAAAAAAAAAAAGTCTGCCACATTTAACTGTGTTAAGTGTAGCAGACAGTCATCCGTAATAATTTAAGGATTGCATTCCAATTTTGATAGGTTAATGAATATATTTCTTTTTCAATGGACCATTGATAAGAATACTCGGACGGATGGATTCTTTGTGACATCTTGAAATATTTTGATGACGAAGTACTTTTGTAAAACCGGAATGATAATTAATCAGCCTGAGTAGTCAGCCATATTCATTACAATCATTAATTACATGCCTGAGAAATAATCAAGCCAAGCCATTATAATAAGTGGGAACTCGAAGGCTTCAACCACGTCTGTGCAATAGAACAAGCCATTGAGGCGGCTGTTCTGATCCATTGAGATTTGCTAAATATACATCCACCGTTGCAGTCTAAAAATGGAGAAGAAATTGGCGACATGGGCCACCTCGATCAACACCAACCCATCACTGCTTCAGGTTATTCTGATGCATTCACTTTCGTGGAACAGAGTTTTACTAAAAGTGCTCCGTTTTAGATTCCAAATCAATAAAAGCTAAGGCAACTCGTTGGAATTGATCCCACTTGAATTGGACAGATCGATGCATCTAAGAATCATCAAACACGAGGATATATATGATGACTTCCGACTTCCGTAGTTCTAAATCTGATGAGAATCTCTTTTATTTTATTTTTTTTGGTTCTCGACACGTATTTTAAAACATTTTGTTATTATTGTTTAGTTTATATTAGATGTCAATTCTATCTATATATATATATATATATATATGCGCTAAAACGATTGGGGGATGAAACCGAATGATTGTGAGGAAACGTGAAGCCCAAATTCACGCATACTCTACAATGAATTGACTTTTGCTCCTCCTCCTCCTCCTCCTCCATTCTAGCTCCCTGTTTCGATTCCGAGTTCCGACCATGTCGCCGGCTTCTGAGTCCTACGACCATGTCGTCTTGATTCCCTACCCAAACCAGAGCCACATCAACGCCATGCTTCAGTTCGCCAAGCGCCTCGCCGCCCACGGCCTCGCTGCCACCCTCACTCCAACCCGCTTCCTTCTCGCCACCACCAGGATACCCTCCCCAGGCCCCGTCCGCCTCGCCCCCATCTCCGACGGCCACGACGCAGGCGGCTCCGCCGAGGCCGCCTCCGTCCACGCGTACCTTGATTCCTTCGAGCGCGCCGGCTCACGCAGCCTCGACGATCTGCTACTCGAAGCCGCCGGCCCCAGCCCCGTCCGACTCCTCATCTTCGACTCCTTCCTGCCGTGGGCCGGCGACGTCGGAAGAAGGCACGGAATCCCCACCGCCGCCTTCTTTACGCAGTGCGCCGCCGTGAACCTGGTGTACTTCCACGTGAAGGCGGGGATGGTGGAGGTACCGGTGCGGGAGGCGGTAGAACTTCCGGCGCTGCCTCGTCTGGAGCTGAGAGACCTGCCTTCGTTCCTGCCGGAGGGGATCAGCATCTTCCCGGAGTTCTTGGACCTGGTCCTGAACCAGTTCAGAGACTTAGAGAAGGTGGACGAGGTGCTCGTCAACACCGTCTATGAATGGGAGCCTCAGGTGACTTGATCACAAATTAATTAATTAATTAATTTCTTAATAATCTCAGCCTCTCCACCTTAATGTTCTGCAGTGAGACAGTCTGGAAATTTCATTACTTTTAAAAGGCTTTATTTTTAAAATAACAACAGCAACAGTGAGATAATTAAATAATACGATAAAGCGAAATCTTCTATAATAAGACAATATTTATACTATTTAGGGAAATGAAATTCTTCTAAAAGGTGAAATTCCTTTAGACCACTGCGTGAGCGTTCCTTTCGGAATGCAATTTTAATATTAAAGAGAATAATGTTATAAAAAAAAACTCAAATGAAAGATTTTATTCTGGGTGCTGTCTATTGGGTTTCCATTTCTGTGCGTATAAGCCGAATGGATAAGACGGCTGACATTGTGCTCTGTTCCGATTATGACAAGAGGCCGGCCCTTGTCCGTAATCGATGCGCATCAAACGCTGACTTCTTGTCGTCTAGCGCTGCGCATGATGTTTATCCCTTCCCTGCCCTGCCTTTTCAGCCTCCAAAAACGCTTTAACAAATTACCCTGCGATCTTCCTCCTCGCATCGCTGCAACAAATTACCCTGATTTGTCTTTGTAGTTGATTTGTGCTGAAATGTGATTGTGGAATGTTTGTGAGCAGCAAATAGATTGGTTGAGGAGTGCTTATCCAGTCAAGACCGTAGGTCCGACGATACCGTACGCGTACCTGGACAACCGAAACCCCTCCGGCGCAAACAACGTCTTTCGCCACCTCTCGGCGGAAGGGTCACCGTGCGTGGCCTGGCTCGACGTCCGCCCGGCCGCCTCCGTCGTCTACGTCTCCTTCGGCAGCACCGCCGCGCCGAGCCCCCAGCAGATGCTCGAGGTCGCCTTCGGCCTCGCCGATGCCGGCAAGCACTTTCTGTGGGCGGTCCGGTCGTCCGAAGCCGACATGATTCCGCCGGGGTTCGCGGAGGAGCACGGCGGATCCGGCAGGGGTCTGGTTGTCGATTGGAGCCCGCAGCTGGAGGTGCTGGCGCACGATGCGGTGGGGTGCTTCGTGACGCACTGCGGATGGAACTCGACGTTGGAAGGGATGAGCCTCGGCGTGCCGATGGTGGCGGTGCCGCAGTGGACCGACCAGCCGACGGTGGCCAAGTACGTGGAGGACGTGTGGGGGGTCGGGGTGAGGGCGAAGCGGGATGAGGAGGCCCGGTTGGTGAGGAGGGAGGAGGTCGTGAGGTGCGTGAGGGAGGTGATGGAGGGAAGCCGGAGCGACGAGATCAGGCGGAACGCTGCCAAGTGGAGGGAGGCGGCCAAGGCAGCCGTCGGCGATGGGAACGGAAGCTCCGGTAAGAGCACTGTCGAACTCATCAATAAGTATTGCTCCAAAGCAGAGTAAGATTTTCATCTACGTCCATGAAGTTGTCGATTAAAGTGTTGTAATTCAATTTCTCTAGGATTTGAATATCACAATTCTTGTAAGTTTTGGTGTTATTTGATCAGCTTTAAAGAGAGTGCGGGTTTATTTATGCCATTTGGGGGATATACTGAATACAGTTGAATGATCTCTGTATAGATTTATTGTTGATACGGTGTACAGTGGGTTGCCAGGTGATCGGGCGGTTAAAAGTGGAGGAGATGACACTAAAGTTAGGAAGTACATGTTCGAACTATTTTCTCTCAACTTCGCTCCCTCCGGCGGAAAAATTCCTGAAATTTACTAAGCATTTATTTATTTATTTATTTATTTATTTTTATTTATTTTAAAGAAGTTATCTTTATGCGCGTTTCGGAATTGCAAAATGTGAAACTGGTAAATGCGAAACTTATTTACAAATGCAAAACTAGATGAAAATGTCAAACGTTCTAGACATGACAAAAAAGCAAAGAATTTTTTTTACCGCTTTCGCAATTCTTAAATGCGAAAGCTGTAGTTTCACCTTTAAGAAATGTGAATTTTATTAATTTTATTATTTATATAATTTTCATAAATATTGAGAGACAATATTTGGCATTTATATTGCGGTAATTATAAAATATGAAATCACCTTGGATAAAAAAAATAAAATAAAAAATGAGGAATTTCTAAACAAACGTAGAAGCTGTTCTTGAATATTTTATTCCCACATATGAATCTATCTAATGTCATCCAATCATAATAATAGTGTCATAAACTCAATTTATAATTAATATTATTCTTCAAAAAAATCCATGATGCATATATATTAAAAAATAATAATATTAATCCTTATATAATTATTATACAATAATAACATAGAAAAATATATTTAAAATTTTGAATTAATGATTTTTTTTATAATTTATATTTAGAGTATTGGTAATTTAAAAATTATGAAAATAATCTATATTAAATATTTAATTATAAGTATTTAAGCATATGCCTAAAATACTAAACAACATTATAAAAAGAATAAATAATAAATTATATATATAGGATGGTAATAATTAAAACTATTTAAAATTTAATTTAATTAAAATTTATTTTAGAAAATAATAATAATATAATTAATATTTAATAAGAAAATAATTTTATATGATTATATAGATTTTTTTAAAAGATTTTAAATGAATTTTAATTATATTATATTTTAAAATAATTATATTTTTAGAAAATGAATTTTATTTATTAAAATCTAAGTTCTAAGTTCTCTAACCTCTCATGCACACACCTAATAAACCCTAAACCGTCGTTGCCGCCGCCTTCTTCTTGCGATCTCGTGCTCGCCCACCCCATGAGCAGTCTAATCAGGCCACGCAAGAGCACCTAAACCCTAAACCGTCATCGCCGTCTCCTCCTCCTCCTTCTTCTTCTTCTTCTCGTGGTGCCCACCCACCCCATGAGCTGTTTGATTAAGCCACACCAGAGAGCGCCTAAACCCTAAACCGTCGCTGCTGCCTTCTTCTTCTTCTTCTCGCGATCTCGTGGCCTCCCACCCCATGAGCTGTCCAATCAGGCCACGATGGAGCACCTCATTGCGAAGGATTAGAAGGCAAATTTGACTCATTGCGAAGGATTAGAAAGCAATGTCTAATTGTGAATATAAAAACTCGATTCTCGTCAAATTCACCGGCATTGAATTGTACTCTAGCTTAACGACAGTGAGTTTTATGGCTTAAAAAATCTTCCCTTTTTTTTTAAATAATAGTTCATAACGTAATATATTGATGTAATGACTATACCATGCAATTAGGGTTGTTTGGCTTATTAGTATGACTTTAGAACGTCCAATTCCTATGAGCTTGTTTTTGGGAGCTAAGATTGAATATGAGAATGGTTCAATTAAGCATGACCATTCTATCTCCAAAGCTATAATAGTGATTAAACATAAATTGAGTTACGACGAGTTGATAGATGAGATTTGTCAACAAGTTGGTGTGGATAGAAAACATTTTAAGCTGAATATCATCTTAGATTATGAACAAAATGGGGAATCCATATTGGAATCCCAAGGTTTTTTTTTGTGTGATCAACCAAGTTAGGTTAAGTCATGTTATATTTTGATCCTTGTGTCTAAGTGTGCAGGTGCTTAGGAGCACAGGAAGTCGAGCGGAAGACGCAGCTAGCAAGAAGGACGGCATGAGAGAGAGTTGATGGGTTCGATGCATCCGAGGGATGAGATGCTGCAGAAGAGTACACTGGTGGATGAGAAGGACGTATGTGGCGATCCGAGGGATGAGAAGACGAGGAGGAAGACTGCTCGAGGAGAATGCCAAAATTAGATTCGGGTGAACCTTATTTCGGTTAGCCAAAATCACCCAAGTGGAAGAGCGAGAGGAAGAGAAAAATAAGCTGAAGCCTTCTGCTGGGAGGTGCCTTCACTGTGCATGGAAGGCGCCTTCCTTATGCATGGAAGGAGAAGGTGCCTTCCATGGTTATGGAATGCGCCTTTAACCAGGTTGGTTCGAGTCGTTGCAGTGGATAAAACTTTATTCACCAGCACCTCGCTGGAGGCGCCTTCCAGCCCTATGGAAGGTGCCATCAGCCTACAGATAAGTTTTTCCATGGGCTATAAAAAGACCCCTGGACCTAGGAAAGATGTAACAACTTAAGTATTCATTTCCTAGCAATAGTCTGAGCTGTTAACGAGTGTAAGAAGCTTCTCCACCTTCACCGAAGGAGATTCTTAGTGAGCTTTCATCTGCCTTGGATTAACAACCACCCCGGTTGTAACCAAGTAAATTCCGAGTCTCTTTCTTTTAGTTTTGTATTGTTTATTTTTATGCTATTGCTGCTAATCTAAGTTGAAGGACGAGAAAAGTGTTCTATTTTAGTGTTTCAGGCAACTCAACCCTCTCCAGCCGGCCTACCCGGACCAACAATCCATATCCACTCTTATTACGAATGATAAGTCATTATGAATTATATTCTATTTACAGTTATAATTTTTTAGGCTGACATCTATGTTGAGATGGAAGAAATTCCACGAAGTTCGATCCAACAGGAAGCATTATTGCCAACTGAACACATGAGCATGATTGCGTTTCTTAATAACTTTATGGGATCAATGTCTCATGTTGGATCTTTTAATGGATATGTTGAACTGAATTTAGATGCTGTAGGTGAAGACACCAATATGAGTCCTCCATTACGATCTCAAGATTTTGTTGAGCTTCCTCATGTAGAATATCTAATGTATGATACCATGATTCCTTTTCCATTGCCACTGGAGGTGCAGTTAGATGATGAGGCATGGAGCAGTGAATATTTTCATTCTCAATCTTCTTCTGAAGATGGTGAGGACATTTTGAGCATTCTTATGGATGCTGACTCTCCTAATAATGGTGATTGTGATACTCATCTTAATCGTGGTGAGATTCCATCATATAATGAAAGGGTGATGCACTTCATGAATGTTATAGGGGAGGAAAATGGTGATGGCAACGTAGATCAAGAAGATAATGTTCATATTGATATTTGGAGTGAATCAGAAAAATCAAATTCAGTTAGGAATGTTATTTGACAACAAGTCTCAACTGTAGAAAGTCATGACATTATGGTCTATCAGTCAAAATCGAGAGTTTAAGGTAGTTGAAAGTAGAATCAACACATGGGTTGCAAAATGCAAAGTGGTGTCGTGCTGTTAGACATAGATTCTAATAGTGGGCTTGAGAATTATAGGTCATCATGTCTTTGGTGTATTTGTGCAGTTCATAAGAAGACGTGTAAGATGTGAGAAATCACTCAATGGGTGAAGATGCACAATTGTCTTAGCTCTATCAGTGACAATAATAATAGAAATTTGAGTTTAGTTGTTATTGTGTCTCACATTATCCATCAAATTGAGGTAAACCCTGGATATCCTATAAAAATGTCCAAGCTGATATTAAACAGTCATTGCATGTTGATATTTTATACAAGAAGGCATGGCATGGGAGGAGAAAAGCCATAGAGATTGCTTATGGAAATTGGGACAGTAATTTCGCTGAGCTACCTTCGTATATTGCAACCTTAGAGCATTCTAATCCCAATACTATTATTAAGTAGCATCATCACTCAAGTAGTACTGAAAATGTGAAAGTCTTCAAATATATATTTTGGGCATTTGGACTAACAATTGATGCATTCCACATGTGTAGGTCGGTTATCAGTGTTGATGGTACACATTTGTGAGGGGCTTATAAAGGGAAGATGCTTATAGCGGTTTCTAAGGATGCAAACAATCGTATATTACCTGTTGCTTATGCCATGGTAGATGAGGAGACTATAGCTAGTTGGTGTTGGTTTTTTGAACAATTTTGGTATTATGTGGCACAAGATAGATAATTATGTGTTATTTCTGATAGACACCGTGGTATTATTTATGCTATGTCAAATTTAGAGGAATGGAAGGAACCAATTGCATATCATAGTTTTTGCCTTCGACATGTTCGAAGTAATTTCATGACAAAGTTTAAGAATGTCACTTTGAAACATTGTTGTAGGGCTATTGGTAGTACTACTCAAAGATGGAAATTCAACAAATTTAGGAGACAGATAAGGGCACTTGATCCAATGGCATGGTAGTATTTGAGAGATATTGATATAAGTCGGTAGAATCTTTCTCAAGATGGTAACCATCGATGGGGATGTCTCACAACAAACACTTTTGAGAGTTTGAACAATGTATTGTGGGGGGCTAGATTGTTGCCAATTAAGGCATGCATTGATCTATCATTTCATAGAACTATTTAACTTTTTCAAAGGTATAAACAGGTAGCCCATCATTGTAAAACAACCCTCTCACCACATCATTAGAGTAAATCAAGGGAGGTTAAAAGACATGCACAAGGACATCACATTGATGAGTTTAACTATGCAGATGGAGTATACAAGATTGTTACAACAAGACAATTGATTGATAAGGTGGTCATGTACACACGATTCTTTACTATGAAAATGATTGCACATGTAGAAAGTGGCGAATGCATAGATTTCCATGTTCACATGCAATTGTTGTTTGCCGACATAGAGGGGATAATGCTATTGACCTTGTGGATGAAGTTCACACTACAAAAACTTACATGACACAATATTCTGATAATTTTTATCTTGTTCGTCACAAGGATTATTGGACAAATCCAAGTTGGAAGATTCAAGCAGATTACTGAAGATTGATCAATCATGGGTGGAGTAGGTGACGTGAAAGTCGAATACAAAATGAGATGGATTTAAGACACCCTGATGAACCTCAAAGATGTGAAATGTGTCACGAAATAGGTCACAATAAGAGAAATTGTCAAAATTCACACCCTAGAGTGTTGGTGTTAAGAAGGTAAAAGGGTGCCTCTTTCCCTTCATCTTCCAACCCTTTCGCCTTCCTCCATTAATGGAGGTAGAGGAAGATTCATCTTCCTCTATATAAAAGAGCATCTAAGGCAATTGATGTATGAAGAGAAAGGAGTGCATGCATCAGGAAAAGGTTGCTGCGTTGTATACACAGATGAAATCAAAACACAACAAAAGTGTTGTCAGAATTCTACCGAGACTGTGTCTTGTAGAAAAGAAGAACATTCAAGATTGGTTTGTCCAATCTCGCAAGAGGGATTTGGTTTGTGAACCATGAAGAGCTTTCTGATTTTGTGAACATTCTTTCGTTAGCAAGTCTTGCCGGCACCGATTGCATATTTGCACGAGATTGCTGTAAGTGTTTACTATTTTTTATGCTTTAGATTATCAACAATGGTATCAGAGTAGTGTCTTAGTTTTAAAACTACATGAAACTTGTTTCTTCGTTGAAAAAATGTCTCTGCCACCGTCGCTAGGCAAGATTGCGACTGGGTCGCGATTTGCCATAGTTGTCGAGCCCCGAGAGGATTGCTGGCTATCACCTTCCAAGGTCGGAGAGTGTCAGCTACCACATTGGGAGGCCGATGATCGATAGTCATGGCAGCCGTGTTTGTCGCGACAGAAGAAGTGAGCATCGCGGTCGCGACAAAGAAGAGAAGAAGAAGTTTAATCGATTAAACTAATCAATTTAAACAGATCTTAATCAATTCAAAATCTATGGATTAAATTGACAAAGCACAATAAATCTGTGTAATTGATTCAAATAGATTTTTAATCGATCTGAGTAATCGATTAAAATCCATTTGTAATCGATTAAAATGACGAAGAAAACAGTATATGGTACTCTTCCTCCATCAAACATTTTTAATCGATTCATGTAATTGATTCAAGTAAAAAAAAAATTAGAGAAGACTCATCCCACGTTGCTTGCAGTGCTTTCTTCTTCTTTTGTTTCTTTACTTCCTTTTGGTTTGGATAGTTAGCTTTGACGTATCCCTTTTGGTTGCAACCATAGCAAGTTACCTCGAACTTCACTTTCGGACT
Source organism: Zingiber officinale (assembly GCF_018446385.1). NCBI lineage: Eukaryota > Viridiplantae > Streptophyta > Magnoliopsida > Zingiberales > Zingiberaceae > Zingiber > Zingiber officinale. The sequence goes on along the minus strand of NC_055998.1, from coordinate 56,158,213 downwards.
TGATTGTACCTTCTTGGATTGAATCACCTTTTTGATATCTTTCTTTGTGAATCCCCTCTTCTTTTTGTAGAGTCTGCGTACTAGGTTGACAAGTTCGGCTGCTATCTCATCATCGTCATCTTCTGAGTCTGGTTTATCTTCAGACTCGGGTTCAATCTGATCCTTCTTTCTAGCCTCCTTTGCCTTGCTTGTACCTGCAATCAACGCAATACTTTTCTCGACCGGACATGCATTAGTCTGTTTGTGTAATTTAAATTCAAAAAATAATTCATCTAATTTAATTAATGACAAATCCTTGGATACTTTGTAGGTGTCTACCATTGATGCCCATAATGTATTCCTCAGAAAAGTGTTTAGTACGTACCTTATTACATGTCGATTCTCCACCTTCTGTCTGATCGTGTGGAGGCCGTTGAGGAGGTCTTGGATGCATGCATGCAATTGACTTGCCGATTCACCATCCTGTAATTTTATGTTATAAAGTTTATTCAAAATTATATCTCTTTTACTTACTTTAGTATTGGAGGTCCCTTCATGTAGCTCAATTAGCTCTCCCACAAATCTTTAGCACTTGCGAACGGACCAACTCGGTTCAGCTCCTCCTTTGTTAGCCCACATTGAAGAGTACATGAAGCTTTGGTGTTTGGCTCAACCTTCTTTATTAGACTTGCGTCCTAGTTCTCAGATGATACTAGTTTTCCCGAGCCGTCGAGTGGGAGTGAGATGGCGGTTTTGATGATCATCCACATCTCGAACTGGGTTTGGATGTAGGACTCCATTCGGCCCTTCCAGTAGCTGAAGTCTTCGTCGGAGAAGAGCGGCGTGCGGGTTGTGTTGTAACCTTCTTGATGGGCCATTGTAGCAGAAAAATCTTGCACACAAAAAAATGAGTAAACTTGTTCCAAGACTTGGTCTTGGACTAGTAGTGCAGGATTAAGAAAAAATAAACTCGAGCGGTGGTTACACCAACTTGGAGAAACGAGAAAACTCAATCGATAAAGCTGATCAGAAGGTGGCAATTTTACTGATTTTGATTGACTTCGTAAAATAAAAAATTATCACAAAAAATTGCCTGAATAGTGGTTTCACCAATTTGAAGCAACCCCGCTCTGATATCAATTGTAGAATCGAATGGGCTAGAGTGGGGTGAATAGCACTCGTGGCTTTCACGTCGTTTTAAAACAATCGATCGGAGTAAACGTTACACAACAGAATAAAAGAAACAACACACGAAAACACCAAGGAATTACTTGGTTCGGAGCCTGTGGCGACTCCTACTCCAAGGCTCACGATCATTGATTCCTTTCGGTGGGCAATCACTATAAGTTCAAAAATTCTTTACAATTTGAAATACAATATTAAAGTAGTAATAAAAATTATACCGACAATGGAAAACAGTAAAGCTTCTAGTCGTCGGAGTCTTGTTACAGCTTTGTCGGATCATTCTCTGAGTAGAATACGGAAGGAAGATTGTGATTTCGAGTTATTGTTAGGTTGCTGCTCGAATTTGCCTTAAGTAGGCTGTTGAGGGTGCCTCCAACTGCATGGAGGGCGCCTCTAAGCCCTGAGTCATCAGCGCGTGGATAAGCTCTGCACTACCCCGCTTATCCGCCCAAGGGTGCCTCCATTCTCAATGGAAGGTGACCTCTACCCAGTGTCCAAGATGCCTCCAAGCTCCATGAAGGGTGCCCTCTGCCCTGCTGCACGGAGGTCTTCGACTAGTGCACCCGAGGCACCTCCAAGCTCCATGGTGGGTGCCTTGGGTACTGTTCATCTGAGGCTTTACATCTTTTTCACTCCCTGCAAGATGTGTTAGTCCAAAATACAAAACTTATCTGCAAAACAGAGTTAAGCATAATAAAAAAGATTAAGATAAATATTTGACAGTCAGCGGACTATCAGGTTCTGACTTTGGATTTCCATCATGAAACCCTAGGTCAAACCAATACCTATTGTTACCTTACCGGAGAACGTGTCCTCACCTACTCCACTCAGGAGAGTTTACCTATTGTCAAACCGGTCCTCCAGACTGACTGGACTTTTGCTCAACGCCCGAGGCTCCAGGACTTTCTGATGGACGTTCGCTCCACAACCCGTCCAGTCTTTTCACCTGGTCCGCGACCACCAGGACTTTCCACCTAGAGTCCCCAACCCTAGGGTTTTTGCTCGAAGCCTTCGACCCGCCAAGACTTTCCGCCCAAGGTTACTGCCCCCTAGGACCTAGGGTTACCACCCCCTAGGGGTTTCCACCTACCTAGTCGCAGCTAGGACTTTTGCCTAAGTACACTTAGGACTTTCCTGCAAACTCATTCACACACGTTAGACCACAAATAACCTTAACTTTAAACCCTTTGTTATTATCAAAACTTAGGTTCGATCGTCGGATGCTTCCCGCACCAACATTTTCAAAATATCTTTTTAGTGTTTCCACATCCTTTGAAAAGATGTTTTTAAAAATTCTTTTTCAAAATGCTTACTTTGAAAATCATTCTTAACACATTTTGTCAAATCACATGTTTTGAAAAATTCTGATACTTATCAAATCATATGTTTTAAAAAATTATTTTGAAAATTGTTTCAATTCTTGTAAACTGTTTTTGAATAGTTTTTTAAAAAGTTCATTCTTGCAAAACGTAATCTTTTAATTTCATTCTTAAAAAAGTTTCATCCTTGAAAATTTTTAAAAAGTTCCATTCTTGTAAAACTTATTTAAAAAAATTTCCTTAAACCTTATTCATATTTTAAAGCATCTTACAAATATTTTCTAAGCTCAAAATTCTTGTCCAAAGTGTTTTTGAAAAGATTGATAGATCTTGCAAATTATTTTAAAAGTTTCTTAACATCTATTTAAACTTTAAAATTAGCTATGTGAAAGCTAGCTTTCAAAACCTAGTATAAATCTTCAAAAGCTTTCCTTTAAAAAATTTTTTGGTTAAAAAATTACAAGTGTTTTGCAAACTTCGTTTTTCGATTAGTTTGAACAAGTTTTCTTTAAATTCCCCCAATAATTTTGAATTTTTTAATATTGCCAATGTTTCACCACTTTTCCTCATTAATTTACATAGCATTGTTTTTTGATAATTGTCAAAGGGGGACGGTTAGAGATTAAGTTAGCAAACAAAAGAAAATCAAGAAAATCAGAATAACTTAACCCTAAAAATGATCAAGAGAATAAAACCAATTGTCTCAAACTTTTTGTTTCTCTTAAACCATTTTTTTCTTCTTTATGCTTATTTTGCATATTTTTTTCCCCTAACTTAACCCATATTATCATTGCTTCAAAAAGGAGAAGATTGTTGGTATAGTTTGCACTAACAATCCAACTTAGGTTTTGATGAATGACAAATAAGTTAAGTTAGATATAATTGTGATCTAACCACTTTACCAAGTGTGCAGATAGGTCGACGGGTCGACCGAATATCTGGTAAGAAGTCCAGATAGGTAGACGGGCTAACCAGATATCTAGCGAGAAGTTCAGATAGGTCAACGAGCCAATCGGATATCTGGCGAGAAGTCCAGATAGGTCGACGGGTTGATCGAATATCTGGCAAGAAGTCCAGATAGGTCGATGAGCTAACCAGATATTTGACAAACTAGTAAGTAACGGTAACATCACTGGAGTAGAGTGACTAAGTGAGGACAAGTCTCAGTTGAGGGGACAGTAGGCGTCAGTCCAGTTTAGGTCCATTTCGGATCTCTAATATAAGACCTTGACTAATTCTGGGTCCTAGATGGATATGAACTAATTACTAATACTTATTGTGCTGACACTTGTCTTACATGTCATTATTTAGTTTATTGGACTAACGTTGTTTTGTAGGACAAAGGTGTAGGGGATCGGTGGCTGGCTAGAAGGGGGGTTGGATAGACGGCGCCCCAAAATCGTTCGCTTCCTACATATTCGTTAGTGCGCAAGTGGAAATACAATAACAAATACTAATACGAATACAAATATAAACAAGAAAGAAATGCAAACCGCTAACACGTTCGTTTACGTGGTTCGGAGATAACTAGCCCCTACTCCACGGCTATCCATAACGTGGACAATCCCTCAATCCGTCGGTGGATTAATCCCCGGAAGCTCCGGCTAGCTCAAACCTCCTTGTGGGTGAAGAAACCTCACCACAACACTCACCAAAGACACTTGGACACAAGGGAAACCTTAAGCACTTAGTGACTACTAATTAGGCTTTAACCAAGTCTAATTTCGTCACCTTGGTCGGTCATCCCAAGCTCCTTCTTATAGAGCTTGGAACAAATCAGCAAGCTGATTTGCCCATTACCAGTCGATTGGTCCATGCACCAGTCGACTGGTGTCAGCCCAACGACACTCCAACGGCTCTTTACTAGTCGACTAGTCTTTGCACCAGTCGACTGGTGCCTGGCCGTTTGGGCACAGAAGCTCTCTGTACTCACCACCAGTCGACTGGTCCCAGTACCAATCGACTGGTACAATCCTAAACTTAGTGTTTCCCATCCCAAGTACATTTCTCTCATACTCGGACCCTCACGGCTCACTTGACTCTTCTTTGCAGCCTTGACCTCTTACCTTCAAGCCTACTTCCTTTGGCTCTCGTCCCTCGGATGCATCCAAGCCCGCGGCTCGCCCCCAATGCCATCCTTCGTGTATGCCTTGACATCGCTTCCCTCGGCCCTTGTTCTTGCTGCCTTGTCCACGGTCCCTCAGATGCATACAAGCTCGCGGCTCGTCCCCAATGCCATCCTTCACTGGACTCGAAGCCATCAACCTGAGTCACATGTGTATCCCGGAGTCCTGCACAACTCAAGTACACATATCAAATACAAGGGTGAACCTAATTTAAACCCTTTGCCCAAACACCGAAACACATGGTCGCACGGACCATTGGGATTACTCCAACAATCTCCCCCTTTTGATGTTTGGCAATATGTTTAAGTTAGGGAAAACATAATAGCAAATAAACATGCTAAAAAGAAACAATGGACTTACGTTTCCAAGGCTACACACTTGGACTTACACCGCCGAATGGACTTACGTTGCCAAGGTTACACACTTGGACTTACACCACCGAATCAAAATACAAACATGCATTGGAACCTATCGCAAAGCTCCCCCTTCACCTAAGCTCCCCAATGAGCTAGGATTTTCCCATAGAGATATTTAAGAACCTACTACAAGGCTCCCCCTATGTAAAGGCACTAAGGTTTTCTTAACTAAACCTTACTTCTCCCCCTTTGCCTAACATCTAGAAAGTTTTCCAACAATATCCCAATTGTTAAAAACTTATCATCCAAACTGCCCCTAAACTCATGTATTTATCCCCCATGGATATCATACATCTAAACGAGTTGGCATGGTCAAGAACAGTGCTGAAAAACACTTTCAAGCTAGTATCAGTCGACTGCCCTTTGATATCAGTCGACTGCCCCCTTCGACACAACCTTATAGAAGCATTCTGTGGTTGAAAAACATTGTTACCAGTCGACTGGTATCTGCACCAGTCGACTGGTACCCTATTTCTGAAAAAATTAACCTTTTCTGGTCAACTTCAGAAATACACCAGAAATTCCATAAACATCAAAAGATCTTCAAATTTTGTGGAGAGGTCTATTGTACCCATGTCTACTTAGGAAAAATATATTACAAAATGTATCTATCACCAATCCCAAGATTGACACAAAATCTAAAACTAGCTAAATGGTTCAATTGAACTTTGACCTAAAGTCCTATGTTTGGCTTCCTCTTGATGTATTTACCCATACCAACCCACAATGCATCCCTAGCATTGGTTTATATGACATCTATATATCTAAAACCAATTATCATATTATATAACTCCAATGTCATATCTCTAAGCATGAAACACAACCGAATTGTGCCAAATCACTAAGGTTGAGACTCAAATCGGTCTTCAAACCTTTTGGCACATTTCATAACCCATCTAGAATCCCAAATAGTACCCACTTGAGGTCCATTTGCCATGGGTCCCAAATTGACTCTTTGAGCTTCCCCTAGAGCTCTTAACCTTAGTCACCGCCCTAGGTGACTCATCTACAATTGCTGGGTCACATCGGTGCACCTCCGACAACACTTGGCCTACAAACCTAACCTTTTTAACCTTGGATACCTTGTCCTTGGTTAACTTCTCCTTACCTTGAAATGACTTTCCCTTGCCATTTATTGGATTCTCCTTACTATAGTCATATGCGACCCTAGCATATGACTTTCCCTTAGCCTTGGAGACATTAGATCGGTATCCCAAACCCGATCTATTGTTGTTGGGTCTTTGGCTACCCAACACCATACCTAAACCCTTAGATCCAACATTGAATCTTTCTAGGGTTTTCTCCAACTTATCAAGCTTTGCCTTCAAAGCTAGATTTTACCTTTCTAGATTCCTAAACCTAGAATCAACATGTCACTAAGGACATTTCAAGACCTACCCTTCCTAGGCATATGTCTCCCCTGCTTGGGATTAATGCCTTGGTTTTCCTTAAGTCTACCATTTCTAGGTTTATGATGTGCGGATGTGCGTAGATTGTATACACTTTTTTAGCATATTTTGACACACATTCACATACTTTGTACATGCTTTATCTATGCACTTTCGTACTTCCAGATTTCCTTTTGAGCATATTTACTCTCTTTGTTCAGAGATATGCTTTTGTACATTTTTTGTACACAGGAGTCGAATTTGGTGAAGGATGCGTGTTCGAGGCCAAATCTGCAAGCAAAGCAATGGAGGAAGGCATTGTACTTGAACCCCACACGACCATGCCAGGGGGTTTGCCAAGGCGTGTGGAGATGAGAGGCTATGTAGCTACAGCAAAGAAGGGAGATGGCCTGGCCGTGTGAACCTCACACGGCCGTGCCATGTTTTGAAACCCAATGAAGTCTAGGTCGTGTACACCACACGACCATGTCATTTTTCTAGAGACTAGAGAAGCCTCGGCCGTGTACCTTACACGGTCGTGTGAGGTTTCCAGTGAGCAAGAGAGTGCTGGCCGTGTGCACCACACGACCATAATGCGTTCCTAGAGGCGAAGGCAGTACAGGTCATGTAGATCTACACGGCCGTGCAAGGGGATCATTGGTAGAGGCAAGCCACGGTCGTGTACCTCACACGACTGTGTGAAGTTGGCAGAGAAGAGAATGGAGCAGGTCGTGTGAACCTCACACGGCCGTGCTTCGGGGTCATGTGGCGCCCAAACCCCTCTTCTATATAAGGCTTCCTTCATGAATTGAAAGGGGATCTTCTCCCCTTTGGGAGAAAGAAATATTTGGGCAATTTCCCTGCATCTTGGAGGGATTTTCTGGCCATTCTAAGGAGGATCTTCACTGATTCAACCCCAAGATCGAAGGATTGGATCCGAAGATGATTTTTCTCTGTAGATAAGTTTTCTTTCTATCCTTTATTGGATTTGAGGGATTAAGAATGCTTGTAATCTTTGTTTCTTGGGATTTCTTTCTTCGATTTATGAAGTAGATCTTTTAGTCTAGGATGGAGGGAGTATTTGTAAGGAAATCTTGATGTAAAACTCTTGTGGATATGTCAATTTCCCATTTCTATTATTTTGTCCTGTTTTGTATCTATTTGATCTTGTGTGGAATGTTGTAATTGTGCCTAATTACCATGCTTGATTGAGGGTTTGGATATCTTGTGGATCTTGTAGAGGTAATTCCTCATTCAATTTTTCGAGGGATCTTCGTGACAGGAACATGCCCGTGTAAGGACGTTTGAGGGAGGATCTTGAAGGTGAAATAGGGTCATTCAAGAGGGTAGGATAGATTTATGCATTAATCTTTATACCTAGATGCATTTGATGAGAGATGAATTCTTATGTTGATTATCCGAGGGACGCACGTGACAGGCAAGCCCGTGTAAGGACAACATAAGTTCATTCCTATTTGATCACATTTAGGTCTAGATTTCAGTCCTAGGCCGGTTGTCTATTGCAAGAGAGAACTGACAACCTTCTACAAATGATGGACAATTGAGGAATTAGATTTAGGTAGATCATTTACATTGAGTAACCTTATAAAGAAATCAAAACTCCTAGAACATCCCTTATCATTGCCCTTATTCTTGTTTCCTAACTTTTCATTTGCATCTTTACCTTTGGTAGATTTACTTTGTACTTGTTAACTAATTGAATTGTTGTCTAGCTAACTCGCTTTGAGACATTTTTAGTGCTTATTCCAGTTCCTATGGATACAATAATCTTTTATATTACTTGCGATATTTCCGTATACTTACGGAGGTCAACAAGTTTTTTGGCGCCGTTGCCGGGGACCGCGCTATAACATTAGGGATTATCAATTGAGTTAGACTAGACATAACTTTTCTTTTCATTTGCATAGTTGTAACTAACTTTTAGAATTATGTTTTCATAACTTTTTCTTGTATTCTTTGCTACATTTTGTTTTTTTTGTAATTCTAATTCTGCACTTTTTAATTCTTAACATTCTAACCTAACTTTTCTCTGTTTTTCTTGTCTTTAATTCAGTTTCGTTCTTTTTTCTTTTCTTTTGAACATATCTTGCTATCTTGTTCTTGTGTATGCGAAGGTCTAACTTTACAGGAGAACTTCTTCCTCTAGACCCTGAGATAGACAGAACATTTCATAGAAGAAAAATTCTGCAAAGACAACAAGAAGAACAAGAACATTCTATTATGGCGAATATACCACTAAAGGATTATGCAGCACCTTACGCTAGGGGTTTTCGATCTAAGATTTCAAGGCCTTCAGTTGAAGCAAACAATTTTGAAATCAAACTTGCAATTATATCTATGGTGCAACAAAATCAGTTTGGTGGAGGACCGCATGAAGCCCCGAACTAACATCTAGAGGTCTTCTATGAGATATGCGGGACAATGAAGATGAATGGTGTTCCTTCAGAGGCAGTGCGCCTACTATTATTTGGGTTTTCTTTTAGAGATAGAGCCAAGCAATGGCAGAATTCTTTGGCTCCAAATAGCATCACCACATTGGAGCAATGTGAGCAACAATTCCTTGACAAATTCTATCCTCCAAGTAAAATAGCTCATATGAGGAATCTTATCGCAAGCTTCAAGCAAGTGGGCTCTGAATCTTTATTTGAAGCTTGGGATAGATATAATAGCATGCTCAAACAATGGCCACACCATGGTTTGGAAAGGTGGTTAGTGCTACATCCATTTTATAATGGCATTAATTATCATACAAAAGTGTCCCTTGATTCAGCTGCTGGAGGGGCACTTATGAATAAGAGCTTGGATGAAGCCGAGGAGATAATTGAGAGTGTAACACAAAACCACCATCAATGGGCTAATGAAAGAAGTGGTGGCTATTCTTGTATGAACCCAACAATAAAAGCATCAGGAAAATTTGATGTTGATGTAGTGACCTTATTGTCTGCAAAATTGGATGCTCTTACAAAAAGGTTTGAGAATATGGGAGCTAGCTCAAGTACGGTTAATGTCATTGTGTCTTCTTGTGAAGTATGTGTAGGACCGTTGCGGCCGGCTAGAAGGGGGTTGTTGGATAGTCCTGTAAAATAAAAGCAAAACAACCCTTCCTCAAACTCTTTAAGCTAACATTTGCATAAATAAAGCAGAGCAAATAAATAAAGCATTAAAAAGACGAGGCACAAAAGGTTTACTTGGTTACAACCGATGTGGTTGTTAATCGAAGGAAGATAAAGCCCACTATCAATCTCCTTCAGGTGGAGAAGCCTCATACAACAATGAAGCGCAAAAAACAGAAGCTTAACTCTAAACTAAAGCGCACAAGCGTTAGAAATGAATTACAGGAGTTCGTTGAAAAGCTTCTGGACCAAGATTATATTTATAACTTTGGTCGGGGCTCTCCGAAGGGGTTCCGGGTGCCCTATGGGGATAAAACTTTATCCCCAACGTTCAGATCGAGTTTTGACTCGATCTGGTCAAATTCCAGGTCCGAGCGCTCGGAGCCATTTCGGGCGCCCCGGGCTGTTCCGGGCGCCCCGGACTGGTCCGGGCGCCCCGAATAGTTCTAGGCATCCCGGACTGCTCCGGGCGCCCCGAGCTGGTCCGGGCGCCGCGGACCCTAAGTCAACTCCGATTGACTTTTTTCGCCTCAGTCCGGGTCTTCAACTCTGGTTCCGCTCGCTTGGGTGATCTCTGCCATCCGGAAAAGGGCTCACCCGAACCCAACTTCCGGTCTTCTTGAGCAGTCTTCCGCTCCGGCTTCTCGTCCCTCGGAATCGCTGCGTGTTTCCTTCTAGTCCACCAGCGTACTCATCCGCAGTCTTCGTCCCTCGGTCGCACCCCGTGCCGACCTTCTCGCTAGTTGCGTCTCTTGCTCTCCGAGCAATCTTCCGCTTTGGCTTTTGTCCCTCGGAACCACCGCACGCTTCCTTCTCGTCCACCGGGGTACTCTTCCGCAGCACCTCGTCCCTCGGACGCACCGCGTGCCATCCTTCTCGCTAGCTGCATCTTCCGCTCGAGTACCTGTGCTCCTAAGCTCCTACACACTTAGACACAAGGTTAGAAACAACACAGGACCTAACTTAACTTGTTGATCACACCAAAACAACCTTAGGGTTCCAACAATCTCCCCCTTTTTGATGTAATCAACCCAAGTTAAGCTAGGGTCAATAATAGATATGAAAATTAAACAGTTTATTTTGCACTAACGTGCAACAAGATAAAAACATTAAATTTCAAGATAGAAACATTAAATTTCAAATTTTTTAATTTTCAATTTTCAATTTTTCTACCTCCCCCTAGACTTATACTTTTTCTTCTCCCTCTTTGATCACATAAAAAAATTGGGGTTGCAAAAAAAATCTAAGGGTTGGCACTTTCTAAGTCAACATGATTTTCTGGAAAATATTTCTGGAAAATATTTCTGGAAAATATTTCTAAGTCAAGATAATTTTCTGGAAAATATTTCTAAGTTAAGAAAAATTTCTAAGTCATTAAGAACTTTTTAGAAAATTTTGAGAACTTTGAAAATTTTGCAATAATTTTCACAAAAACAATTTCAAAATATCAGAGAAAATATCTAAGTTAAATAATTTTTCACAAAACATTTGAGAAATTTCTAGATTTTTGTAAAATTATTTTTGAAAAAGAATTTAAGGCAGAAAATAACTTTTGACTTATTATATATATAATTTTTTTATTTAAGCAGAATTCATTCTCAAGTTACTGTCACATATCTAAATTTCTATTTTAATCTTTCATTATTTTTTAGATCACAATTTTTCAGATTTAAAGCAGACAGTATTAAACATGCAGAGAATTATATCATGTTAATTTCTCTTATTGGTTTGTCGAGAATCTTTAATCGACAAGCTATTGTTCGAAATTCTTTCAACTCATTATTATTTAATGATTTTTTAGTTTTTAATTCGCAAAACTCTTTCGAGAAAGTAATTTGTAATTAGAAAAAATATTCGAAGAAAGTTTTCGACAACATTTATAATTTACATAATTCTTTCGAAAAAATGTTTTGCAATTTACAAAAGTCTTTTGACAAAATTTCTAACTTGCAAAACTCTTTTATCAAAATATTTTATAATTCGTAAGAATCTTTCGTCGAAACACTTTGCAGTTCGAAGAATTCTTTTGATAATATTTTTAATTTGCAGAATTCTTTCAAAGTTATTGGTAAACCAAAAAATTCTTTCAATGATTCAATTTTTAAATCACAAAAATATCCAAGCAACTTTTCATTTTCAGGCAATTTTTCAATAAATTTATCCAATTGCTCATAAGGTGGAGACCATACCTGACTTACCTTGTCAGCGGTTGATTCTCCTCCTGTTGAGTTGCTTTCTTCCAATATCTCTCCTCCTTCATTTATGCTCACCTGGGATGAGCTTTCTGTGTCCTCGGGATGGAGATCGACTATCTCGGTAGTTTCCTCATTCTCGGACTGTTCTGTCGACGGCTTAGTGTCCATCAAGGAGTCAGATTCGGCTTCAGCTGGTTCTTCGTAGATCTTCAAGAACTTTTCCCAAAGTTCTTTTGCATTCTTGTATTCTCCGATTCTGTCGAGATCTTCTTTTAGTATTACGGTTAGAATGTGAAATTTAGCTCGCGCGTTTGCCATAAACTCCTCACGTTGCTTGTGAGTCCAGAGACGTTTATCGATTTCTTCTCCATACGCGTTCTTCGGTTCATCATAACCAAATTTCATTATTAAAGAAATTCCAAAATCTGAATTAAGGTATACCTCCATTTTTTGTTTCCAGATGGAAACTCCCCCTCGAATGCAGGTGGGTAGTCGCTAGCTCCAGCCATAGTTTTGTTGCTTCAGACGACGATTAGTCCTTTTGAGGCGTCTCGGCTCTGATACCACTTGTAGGACCGTTGCGGCCTACTGGAAGGGGGTTGTTGGATAGTCCTGTAAAATAAAAGCAAAACAACCCTTCCTCGAACTCTTTAAGCTAACACTTGCATAAATAAAACAGATCGAGCAAATAAATAAAGCATTAAAAAGACGAGGCACAAAAGGTTTACTTGGTTACAGCCGATGTGGTTGTTAATCCAAGATAAAGCTCACTATCAATCTCTTTCAGGCGGAGAAGCCTCGTACAACAATGAAGCGCAGAAAACAAAAGCTTATCTCTAAACTAAAGCGCACAAGTGTTAGAAATGAATTACAGGAGTTCGTTGAAAAGCTTCTAGGCCAAGGTTATATTTATAGCCTTGGTTGGGGCGCCCCGAAGGGATTCCGGGCGCCCTGGGGGATAAAACTTTATCCCCAACGTTCAGATTAAGTTTTGACTCGATCTGGTCAAATTCCAGGTCTGGGCGCCCGGAGCCATTCCGGGCGCCCCGGGCTGTTTCGGGCGCCCCGGGCTGGTCCGGGCGCCCCAGGCTGGTCCGGGATCCCCTGACAGTTCCGGGCGCCTCGGACCCTAAGTCAACTCCGGTTGACTTTTTTCGCCTCGGTCCGAGTCTTCAACTCCAGTTCCGCTCGCTTGGGTGATCTCTGCCATCCGAAAAAGGGCTCACCCGAACCCAACTTCTGGTCTTCTCGAGCAGCCTTCCGCTCCAGCTTCTCGTCCCTCGGAATCGCTGCGTGTTTCCTTCTCATCCACCAGTATACTCATCCGCAGTCTCTCGGTCGCACCCCGTGCCGACCTTCTCGCTAGCTGCGTCTCTTGCTCCCCGAGCAATCTTCCGCTCCGGTTTTCGTCCCTCGGAACCACTGCACGCTTCCTTCTTGTCCATCGGGGTACTCTTCCACAGCACCTCGTCCCTCGGACGCACCGCGTTCCGTCCTTCTCACTAGCTACGTCTTCCACTCGAGTACCTGTGCTCCTAAGCTCCTGCACACTTAGACACAAGGTTATAAACAACACAGGACCTAACTTAACTTGTTGACAATACCAAAACAACCTTGGGGTTCCAATAATATGTGGAAGTTCTGAACATTCAAATGACTCATGTCCATTATGAGCTATCACTGCACAAATCAATCAATTAGAGCAATGTGATGCAATCATGAGTTTCAATCAATGGTAGAACAACCCATACTCAAATACCTACAACCCTGGATGGAAAAGTCATCCAAAATTTTCCTATAGAAATAATCAAGATCAAGGACCATCTATGGGGGCAAGACTTAATTTTCAGTCCGGGCAGCAAAATTTTCAGCAACAATCTTCTCAAGGCTTTCCTACATCTAAAATTGAAAAGATGTTTGAAGAAATTATGTCCACTCAGAATGAAATGAAACAAGACATTTTAAAGCTCACTCAGAGAATGGATAATTCTGATAGACATCAAAAGATCTTGGAAAGTCAGATTGTCCAACTAGCTAGCTTCCTCATCTTCTAGAGCACCAGGACAATTACCTGGCAAACCTGATGTCAATTCCATGGAGCACTGTAACAGAATTGAGCTTAGGAGCAGATGAACCTTGAGAGATCCCCAAGTGACTGCTCTAAAAGGGATGTACACTGAAGAAGAGCTCTCTCCTTTAACACCAAATCAAATTCAAGATAATGAAGAGAGTACCATTAAAGTTGAAGAGACTCTTCCACTTAACCATCAAAGCTTAGCAGTCCCTTTTCCTCAAAGATTTATTATGTTAAAGAAGGATGAAGAGTTTGGCAAATTCTTGGAGAAGGTAAAAGAAATATGTGTTGAAGTACCACTCATTGATGCAATCCTTCAAATGCCCAAGTTTGCCAAATTCCTGAAGGACATTATGTCAAACAAGAGAAGGAAGGGAGACATAGAGACCATTGCACTTACTGAGGAATGCATCGCTCTTTTTGAGAAGAACACTTCCCCAAAGTTGAAAGACCCCGGAAGCTTTTATATTCCTTGCAATATAGAAACTGAATTTATTGAGAAAGCTTTTTGTGATTGGGGGCAAGTGTTAGTCTCATTCCTTATTCTATCTGTAATAAATTAAGTCTCAAAAACTTTAAACTTACTACCATGGCATTACAACTTGCTGATCACTCCTGCAGGTACCCTATGGGTATCATTGAAGATGTGTCGGTAGAAGTAGGTGGGAGTATAATTCCCACCGATTTTGTTGTGTTAGACATGTAGGAGGACCCAAAAATCCCTATCATATTGGAAAGACCATTCCTTGCTACAGCAGGAGCTATCATAGATGTTAAGAATCATAAACTTTCTTTGGTAATCGATAAGGAACGATTGGAATATGATTTATCTAAAGCCTCTAACCATGTCTCTTCTCTCTTAAATGCTTGTAGCAGGGCAAGCATTTACAAATTGGAGGAATGGAATTTCCATCCTCATGGGAGGCCACCAAACGAAGAAAATATTGTGGAGGAAGATGTTGGGAGGAGACCTCCCAACAAAAATGACAAATATGTCTGCCCTCCAAGGGCAAGGAAAAGAGAGGAGTAATCAAGATTGGTCGAACTAAAGACCTTAAACAAGCGCTTTTTGGGAGACAACCCAAGGGTTCTTTGTAGTTAGTTTCATTCCATGTCTCTATTGTTCATTAGTAGTGTTTTTACTTGGTTTTGTTTTGTTTTTAGGTTGAAATTTCACTTCCATGAGCTGGCCATGACTTCTTCATGGGCATGGAAGTGTTGGAAGAGCTTGGAAAGAGGAGAAGCATCAATTGGAGCAAAATAGAGCATGGCCGTGTGTTGTACACGGCCAGGCTTATGGTGCAGAGAAGGGAGATGTTTGGGCCATGTCTACATGACACGGCGTGTGGAGTCTCTAAAGAAGAGGAGGTACATGGTCATGTCCCAGACACGGCCGTGTGAAGAATCCAGAGGAGGAAAATTTTTCGGTCGTGTCTCACACACGGCCGTGCGAAGGAACCAGTGCAGAAGCATGCACTGGCCGTGTCATCTGACATGGCCGTGTGCTGATTCCAGAGTAGGAGGCTGGTGAGGCCATGTCCCAGACACGGCCGTGCAAGGTTAGCCGAGAGGAAGAAGTATATGGTCGTGCCAATTGGCATGGCCGTGTGACTCAACCCGAGAAGGAGAAGGCAAGGGTCGTGTAGATCTACACGGCCCATGTGGAGAAACCTATTCAGGCCGTGTCTCTTATACACGGCCAGATCCAGGCCGTGTCCCCCACACACCCACCTCATCTCAACACCCTTTTCTCTCCAAAAACTCCTCTCTTCTTCAACCTTTCTTCCAAACTTTTTCAGATCTAGACCTAAAACCCTTTATTCTCCACAAACTTCACCTAGATCTAGATTCTTCTCTTCTCCTAGATCCAAGATCTCCACTTTCATAACCCTAAGATCTATTTCCTCAAGATCTAGTTCCTCCAACCCTAAACAGTATCTTTCCCCACTCAAACTTGACAATATGTCCAACCTATTGAAGAGACTTCGCAAGGGTGGTGGTGGATCTAGCGGTGGAGACAAAGGGAAGGAGCCATCCAAAGACAAAGGGAAGCAACCGGTGCAAGGCAAAGGAAAGAGGGCATCACACAACGAAGGTAATGACAATGAATTCAATATTATATTTAGAAATGATGATCAAATTACTAGATTTGCAATTCTTGTCAATAGAAAGATTGTGTGTACTAGGTATATGGACCCAACTATTTTAGATATGATGGGAATTAGGGATGATATAGATTGGATGATTGGGTTCTTAGATTGGAATGATATGTTGTACACACATCTACCTACTTATCCTCACTTTATTTTGGAGTTTCTAAGTTCACTAGATGTCCATTTTGCCAATGAGGATGATTATGTTGGCAAGATAACTTTTAGACTAATGAATCAAGAATTTCAATGGACATTTAGTGATTTCAACACTTGTTTTGGATTGTCTTTCAGTAGCTCTCGGAGGTTTGACTCTAGGTTCAATTAGAATAATTTTTGGAATTCTATCACCGGATTAGATCATCCTTATGGGCCCTCTAGAGCCAAGGCTTCTCACATGCAAACCCCTGTTTTTAGATACCTACATCGTGTCATGAGCAAAATTATTTTTGGTAGAGGGGAAAGTGATGGAGTCGTTAAGAAAGTAGAACTTTATGCTCTATGGGCCATGTTGCATAAGGTTGATTTTGATTTTGCTTTTCATTTTCTGCAAACCTTAGTGAGAGCTGCGAGGGTGTCTTCGGGATCAATAGTTCTTGGTGGGTTGATTACTCAAATAGCAATTAACTTAGAACTTGATTTACATGGGTTGGAAGTTATTCATGGTAATGATATGATTGACATGGATGCATGTCTTGCCATGAAAATGATTATTCGGGATGAGAACGGTTTCGCATTTCCTAGGAGGAATGGTTTTCCTCTACCTCTTCCTTGTCTCAAACGAACTTCCATTCGTAACCTAGCTAATTGGGTAATCACTAATGTAGACCCCGAGAATGCCCCCTCCATATCCGGAGACATAGAGCCACACATTGAGCCCTCGACATCTGGATACTCGTAGCCTTCCGGACACCCGGATCCTGCTAGGCATTCTTTTGCCTATGGTACGGGTCCCTCCAGATTTGACTTTTCTAATTTTCGTACTTCTCTAGAATCGCTTCATGAGAAGCATGATGCCCAACAAAGAATGTTGGAAGGTCGCTTCTCTTTATCAGATAATCAGTTTAGAGAAGTATAAG
This sequence comes from Zingiber officinale, assembly GCF_018446385.1. Lineage (NCBI taxonomy): Eukaryota > Viridiplantae > Streptophyta > Magnoliopsida > Zingiberales > Zingiberaceae > Zingiber > Zingiber officinale. The sequence continues at coordinate 56,141,168 of NC_055998.1, read as the reverse complement.
AGCACTTTCAATCCACGAGGAATTTTCAAGGTCAAGTGACTGAATTTGTCTAGGATTATGATACAGATCAAGTTAGAATGAGAGATTTTATGCAAAGCATGAGTGTCACTAGCGAACAAGTAGATGTTTTGTTTGAGTATCAGATAATCCTGAGCAAAACTCCGGGTTTCCCTAGTTTTCCCATTAGCCAACCACGTCGTAGGCATCCTTTTCCTCGTCCTCCTCCACCTCCACCTCCTCCACCATATTGATTTCATCGAGACGATGAAAAGTTTAAGTCTGGGGGGGATGTCGAACCTGATTTTTCTTTTTACATTCTAGTTTTCAGTTTTTGCTTGTTTTCTGCATGTTAGTTGTTTTTGCTCTACATTTTATTTCGATTGTCTTGCTTGGATTGCTTGTTTTGATAGTCATTTGACTATCTTTTGAAAATCTTGTAGCATACATCTTGAAAACATCAAAATTTTACTTATATGCTTTCTTATCTTCAAGATTAAATGTTAGCACGTTCATTATCTAGATTCATGATGCTCAAATGATGTTAGTAGTATGCTTAATGTACCTCTTTTCTCTATCTTGGGTAGCATGACATAAGCTATGTATCATATGGAGATGAGTTTTAGTTTTTGGCTTGACCTTAAGGATCTTATTTTCACTTCACTATACTTGATGCTTGAATGGTTGATATAATTGAAATAGTCATGATTCATCTTGTTTGTTTAGTACTTGGTTTCCATGGTGATTTCTCAAACTTTATTTTGGTTACTAGATGAGGCTCAACTCATGTAAGCTCATTTAGAAAAATCAAAATATCCCAACATTTGTGATAAAAATACATTTGTGAATAAGATTTGCACAATGCAAATACTTTTGAAAAAAAAGTGTGAAAAAAGTAAAGAAAAAAAATGAATAAGGATATAAAAAACAGTTGTCGTGACTGGAATCTAGCTAGTCACCTGTTTGAGACCGAGTTAGGTTACTGGGGAAATGATTGCTTAGCTTCTCTTGAGATTGAGCACGCCTTTGAGACCTTGGGTTGATTGAGAAATATGAATCAAGTGCGTGGCAAGTAAGTGTCTATCACTGGTTACTTGTCTATCACCGCAAACATTAGGAATTCAAACTTGATGATGACTTGATTAGGACATAGATTGAAACTTGAAGAGTTTTGAGTTGTTTTATTTGCATAGTGCACAGGATACTTATGCTTGAGCCAAACTTAACTTGTTTTCATGATCATGCTTACTAATGAAACTTTTTGATAGAGTTAGGAGAATGTATTAGGGATATGAGAGCATTGTAGAGCATATGATTTTAGATTACAACATTTTTCTTGAGGACAAGCAAAGGTTTAAGTCTGGAGATGTGATGTGCGTAGATTGTATACACTTGTTTAGCATATTTTGACGCATATTCACATACTTTGTACATGCTTTATCTATGCACTTTCGTACTTCCAGCTTTCCTTTTGAGCATATTTACTCTCTTTGTTCGGAGATCTACTTTTGTGCATTTTTTGTACACAGGAGTCGAATTTGGTGAAGGATGCGTGTTCGAGGCCAAATCTGCAAGCAAAGCAATGGAGGAAGGCATTGTACCTGAACCCCACACAACCTTTCCATGGGGGTTTGCCCAGGGCGTGTGGAGATGAGAGGCCATGTAGCTGTAGCAGAGAAGGGAGATGGCCTGGCCGTGTGAACCTCACACGACCGTGCCAAGTTTTGAAACCCAATGAAGTCTAGGTCGTGTACACCACACGACCATGTCAGTTTTCTAGAGACTAGAGAAGCCTCGGCCGTGTACCTTACACGGTCGTGTGAGGTTTCCAGTGAGCAAGAGAGTGCTGGCCGTGTGCACCACACGACCGTAATGCGTTCCTAGAGGCGAAGGCAGTACAGGTCGTGTAGATCTACACGGCCGTGCAAGGGGATCATTGGTAGAGGCAAGCCACGGTCATGTACCTCACACGGCTGTGTGAAGTTGGCAGAGAAGAGAATGGAGCAGGCCGTGTGAACCTCACACGGCCGTGCTTCGGGGTCACGTGGCGCCCAAACCCCTCTTCTATATAAGGCTTCCTTCATGAATTGAAAGGGGATCTTCTCCCCTTTGGGAGAAAGAAATATTTGGGCAATTTCCCTGCATCTTGGAGGGATTTTCTGGCCATTCTAAGGAGGATCTTCACTGATTCAACTCCAAGATCGAAGGATTGGATCCGAAGATGATTTTTCTCTGTAGATAAGTTTTCTTTCTCTCCTTTCTTGGATTTGAGGGATTAAGAATGCTTGTAATCTTTGTTTCTTGGGATTTCTTTCTTCGATTTATAAAGTAGATCTTTTAGTCTAGGATGGAGGGAGTATTTGTAAGGAAATCTTGATGTAAAACTCTTGTGGATATGCCAATTTCCCATTTCTATTATTTTGTCCTGTTTTGTATCTATTTGATCTTGTGTGGAATGTTGTAATTGTGCCTAATTACCATGCTTGATTGAGGGTTTGGATATCTTGTGGATCTTGTAGAGGTAATTCCTCATTCAATTTTCCGAGGGATCTTCGTGACAGGAACATGCCCGTGTAAGGACGTTTGAGGGAGGATCTTGAAGGTGAAATAGGGTCATTCAAGGGGGTAGGATAGATTTATGCATTAATCTTTATACCTAGATGCGTTTGATGAGAGATGAATTCTTATGTTGATTATCCGAGGGACGCACGTAACAGGCAAGCCCGTGTAAGGACAATATAGGTTTATCCCTATTTGATCACATTTAGGTGTAGATTTCAGTCTTAGGCCGGTTGTCTTTTGCAAGAGAGAACCGACAACCTTCTACAAATGATGGACAATTGAGGAATGAGATTTGGGTAGATCATTTACATTGAGTAACCTTACAAAGAAACTAAAACTCCTAGAACATCCCTTATCATTGCCCTTATTCTTGTTTCCTTACTTTTCATTTGCATCTTTACCTTTGGTAGATTTACTTTGTACTTGTTAACTCATTGAATTGTTGTCTAGCTAACTCGCTTTGAGACATTTTTAGTGCTTATTTCAATCCCTGTGGATACGATAATCTTTTATATTACTTGCGATATTTCCATATACTTATGGAGGTCAACAGTTTATCATGCATGACTTTCCTAGGGTTTTGATCTATATTAACCCTATTCCTATCATGATATTTAAAACTAAAATTTTGCATGGCCATATAATGATAATCAAAATCATTTCTCCTAGCATGCATGGGAACATAAGACTTTGAATTTGACTTTGAATTGCGATTCAAATTAGGGTATACCTCCCTTACCCTTGAAGCTCCCCCTTGATTTGAGCTCCTCTTCTTCTTCTCCTATTTCTTTAGATGTGCCAACTTCTTAAGCTTTTTCTTCTTTGGGCATTTGGTGTGGTAGTACCCCATTTCACCACACGTGAAGCATCTAATGTGCTTCTTTTCCTTCTTTTTATTGCCATCATCATTTCTACAACCCACATTAGTATCTAAAATAATTTGAGTAGGTTTAGGAGTTACCTTCTTCTTACCCATTGAACACCTACTCTTGTAGTGTCTCTTCTCATTGCATCCGAAGCAAATGATGTGGTCTTTTGACTTCACTTCGATGGAGATGCTCACTAGGTTGGTTTCCAAGACTTCTTCTTCTTCTTCTTCACTTGTCTTGGAATCTTCTTCAATTCTTGAGGATGTAGATGATACTTCTTCATTCTCTTTCTCCTCCTTGGATGTTGAGCATGGATCAACTTCCGGTTGCTCCACCTCCTCTCCTTGAGCAATTGGACCCATTTCTTTGGGTTCTTCTTCTTCTTCTTGTGTAGACATAAGTTCTTCACAAGGAACCTTCTTTATCTCGCTCCACAAATCATGGGCATTCTCATATTCTCCTACACAACTCATCACATTAGAAGGCAATATATCTATTAAAATTGATATTACCTTATCATTTGCCTTCGATCGTGCGGTTTGTTCCTCCGTCCAATATCGTGGTCGGAGCTTCTTCCCTTTCTTGTCTTTTAGGACTTTGAACGGTTCCTTGATCACCATCATGATATCCCAATCCGTGTCGAAGAAGACTTCCATCTTCATCATCCAATATGTGGTGTCCCATAAGCCTCCTCCTTCAAACTTTAGCGGTTCAATCAAGCGATCATCTTCTTAGCTTCCTCAGCGGTTAGTCCGATGAAGAGCGGCCTCACTCTGATACCACTTGTAGGGGATCGGTGGCCGGCTAGAAGAGGGGGTTGGATAGATGGCGCCCCCAAATCGTTCGCTTCCTACGTATTCGTTAGTGCGCAAGCGGAAATACAATAACAAATACTAATACAAATACAAATATAAACAAGAAAGAAATGTAAACCGCTAACACGTTCATTTACGTGGTTCAGAGATAACGTGCTCCTATTCCACGGTTGTCCGTAAGGTGAACAATCCCTCAATTCGTTGGTGGATTAGTCCCCGGAAGCTCCGGCTAGCTCAAACCTCCTTGTGGGTGGAGAAACCTCACCACAACACTTACCAAAGACACTTGGACACAAGGGAAACCTTGAGCACTTAGTGACTACTAATTAGGCTTTAACCAAGTCTAATTTCGTCACCTTGACCGACCATCCCAAGCTCCTTATTATAGAGCTTGGAACAAATTAGCAAGCTGATTTGCCCGTTACCAGTCGACTGGTCCTTGCACCAGTCGACTGGTGTCTGGCCGTTCGGGCACAGAAGCTCTCTGTGCTCACCACCAGTCGACTGGTCCTAGTACCAGTCGACTGGTACAACCCTAAACTTAGTGTTTCCCATCCCGAGTACATTTCTCTCGCACCCTCACGACTCACTTGACTGTTCTTTGTAGACTTGACCTCTTGCCTTCAAGCCTACTTCCTTTTTCTCTCGTCCCTCGGATGCATCCAAGCCCGCGGCCCGTCCCTAATACCATCCTTCGCGTATGCCTCGAAGTCGCTTCCCTCGGCCCTTGTCCTTGCTGCCTTGTCCACGGTCCCTCAGATGCATACAAGCCCACAGCTCATCCCCAATGCCATCCTTCATGGGACCCGAAGCCATCAACCTGAGTCACATGTGTATCCTGCAGTCCTGCACAACTCAAGTACACATATCAAATACAAGAGTGAACCTAACTTAAGCCCTTTGCCCAAACACCAAAACACATGGTCGCACGGACCATTGGGATTGCTCCAACAAAAGGAACAAATTTGCCTTTGGATAAATAATATCTGAAGGCGCCTTCAAGCATTTGAAGGTGTCTTCGTACTGTTCATGGAAGGCGCCTTCCAAAGGATGAAGTTTGGCGATCAAAGCAGATAAGGCACAACATTTGTTGGATAAACTTTATCCCATTGGAAGTGCCTTCAATGCCTATAGAAGGCACTTTCCATTCTCTATTTAAGGCTGCTCACCCAAGGCTTCTACAACAACTCAGATACAAGCTTCTATACATCCGATTGAGGTTCTGACTGCTTCGGCCTACTGCTATGACTCTGTTACGATACTATTACACCAGACTACTGTCAAGGAACCGACCGACACCAAGTCTAAGTTGGCAGTCTTTGAAGGTGTTAGGTAACAAGCTGTAATTTGTGTATTTAACTATTTGAAATAGAACAAGTGCAGGGTGTTGCACTTGTTCCGTCTTTTTGTGTACTCGATTCCCTTTTCCAGAGCTACTAGAAAAGGTATTTTAGTAGATTACACATCGATAGGTTCATGGGACATGGGTGTTAGAGTAGGAGTCGCCAAAGACTCCAAACCAAATAAAATCACCTGTGTTTTCTTGTGTTGCTCTTTTTAGTTTTTCCGCTGCGTATACTTTGATTTCAAAAAGACAAAATGAGTTTTCAAAAACTACGTGATTCACCCCCTCTCCCACATGTGTATTGATCCAACAGATGGAGCGAGGTGGGGAGGTAATTGAACCACTATTGGGTCGAGCTTAGCTAGGTAGTCAGGAAGACCCGACACTTGACTTCATTAGTGCACTGATACAGCAAGGAGCTCAGTACCCCAGTTGAGTGAGACCATAGCCAATGGAACCCCTACAAAGGGTGAGGTCATTTTACCCACAGGAGGGAGTGCACCAGCAAAGGGCCGGAGGGAGACCTCCTGCTAGTGGTGGCTACAGGGATAGGTGTTGGTATAATTCTTTGGAGACCATCTCATTGATATTTCTCTTATATGATGGTTGTCAGTCCGTCATAGATTCTCTCTCCCGTGGAGTCATAGTTATTAGTAGTCCTTCTAGTCTTAACCATTGCAGCATCTTGGCTCAGATTTTCCATAAATAGTGCCAATTTTTCCCAACCAAATATCGTAGATAGTCAAGCCACCAATCAATGAACGATCTGATTCATGTGCTCCACGAAGATTTCTAACAAGGATGACGAAGAGGACCTAAAATACAGTCCACAAAAGGGTTAGACTGGTTGGGGGACGGATCCCAGGGCCACTTTGAAGTTCAAGTTAGGATTTGCTTGAGGGAAAATGTCGAATGGAGAAGATGAAGAAGAAGGGTAGAACCTGGTGGAGTTTCTGAGAGTACAGAATCCTTCTCCTTACCTTCATGAGGGGCTATATAGTTGTCAAGGGAACCCCTCCACGTCGCTTGAAATATCATTATAGGAGTCGATGAGGGGGCCAGATCCGATGATCATTGGTTGCTTCCTTACTCATTCAGCGCTACGTGTCAATAAGAGACATCTACGAGATGGGACCTTGAGAATAGACAAAGTCAAGATTTGAGACTGAGACTGAGAAGAGGTCGATATCCGATGTTGAGAGAGGGTGTTCAGCAACTTAGCCCAAAACTGAGCTAAAAGGTGAGTCGATCACTGAAACTAAAACTGAGAGTGAGAGAGGGTGTCAGGATCTGAGGCAGAGCTAGAAGGTGAGTCGGTTGTTTGGATTGAGACTGAGAGTGAGAGATGATGTCGTGACACAAGATCATGCTAGAAGGTGAGTCGGTCGTAGAGACTGAGAGAGAGAGATGGTGTCATGACCAGAGATCAAGCCAGAAGGTGAGTTGGTCGCTAAGACTGAAACTAAGAGCGAGAGATGGTGTTGTGGCCTGAGACTGAGCCAGAAGGTAAGTTAGTCGCTGATACTGAAATTAAGAGTGAGAGAGGGTATTGGAATCCAAGACCAAACCAGAAGGTGAGTCGGTCGTTAAGATTGAAATTGAGAGTGGCGAGGGTGTCAGGACCTGAGACTGAGCTAGAAGGTGAGTTGGTCGTTGAGACTAAATTAGAAGAGATGTCGGGATTTGTGCTGAGATAGGGGTCATGGTAATTGACTTACCCTTGATTAGTCTTGCATCTCTAGAACGAGTCTATTGGGCTCGCTAAACTCAGCTTGAGTTCACCCTTCATAAGTATCCTCTATTGTATCTTCACGTGAGTTCACCCTTCATAAGTATCCTCTATTGTATCTTCACGTTGACGGACAGCTCTTTGCACTTTCTACACTATGGGACACGTAGAACTGCAGATCTATGGTCAAGTAACTTTTTTCTCAAAGTTAACTTCTTTAAACTTTTTCTCTAATGAATTCCAATGGTCTGAATGTCTGTTAAATCCAACGATTTCCAATGCTCTTATTCTACCAGGAAAGTTGTTGTATCTTTAAAAATCATTGTCAACAATCATAAACTTTTATAAGCATCTAAATGGGATAATATAGTCTTGAAAAAGAGAAGTACCTTTTGTCTCAACCTCACGACTACTTCCGACAATATTATTCCGCTGTTAATGGGCATCAGAAGTACGTGTCTTCTAAAGTGAATCTTTTGACCATCCAAAGAGCTGTGTTAACCATCCAAATTTGGATTATGGCCTAATTGCCAACCTGTCATCCTACTATTTCATGACACCGAGGTCATGAGGGGGGGCATAAAGATGATGATGAAATATGGGAGATTTGGTGATCCTGAGCCAAAGCATCTATGATCTTTTAATAAAGTGAAATATTTGTAAAGAATGAGAAGATTCTCGACGACTAGCGTGTTCCTTGCAACTGCGTGAGAAAATGTAGACTCCATGCACATACTTTCGGCAATTTATTAAAATCACCTAAATTTTCTTTAATACAATTTTTTTTTTTTTTTTTTCAAATTTATCAAAAACGCGTATTCATTTTTTCATTATATCTCATTATATCCCCCAATAATCGACTATTGCTACATCAGCAGCAGTCATTGTTAAAATTTCCATGCTTCTATTTTGTGACCGTCTAAGCTCATGATAAAATAATCCAAATCGTATCAATTTCAAAAACTTACGACTCTCTTACAAAACTTACAACTCTTAGTTTTGGCCATCAGCTAGTGTTTTCTGGATTTATATGAGGGCTTTACTTTTTTTATCTTTATATATTTTTTTTCTAAGCATAAAGAAGAACTCTCATTTAAATTTAAAAATCTTTCCAAATTTTCATTTGATGGCGTAACATTAAAATCCTTAGAACACCACCAATAAATCTAATTTATTGAAGCATTATTTGATATAGGGTAAAATAATTATAACGGATATTTTTAGCCTAGTATAATGATCTTTTGTATAGGGAATGTTAAACACCCTTTACCTCCACTGGTTCAAGTATTTAACGCTTTGAATTGATTAATTCAAGAATAATCGATTCAATCCTATGAATATTTTTTACTGATCACGAGGATAAATTAGAAAGCTCTCATGAAGACTCATCCAGAGAGTCATCATTCTTAGATCCGCTTCTCATAAAAAGGAAAATTCCTTGTAGTAGATATATGCAATGATAATAATAATATGATTCTTATTCTAATTTTTTCTAAGTGAAGTAATCTTATAGAAAAAAATAAAAAAATTAAAGTACAAAAAAAAAAAGACAACACTAAAATCAAATGAAAATGTTAAATTAGATGTTGTCGATAAAAAATGAAGCATGTGTTGTAATGTGTAGCAGCATAAAAGATGAAAGACTACTTAGAACACAAGAATAAGAGTGAATTCTATGTAGATGAGTGATTTTCAAGCCCTGTCTTGAAACTCCTTATATAGGATTTTTCTGGTCGTCTGAAGTCTTTCTGATCGTCTATAGAGGTGTTTGTTGGAGTAATCCCAATGGTTCGTGGGACCATGTGTTTTGGTGTTTGGGCAAAGGGTTTAAGTTAGGTTTACCCTTGTTATTTGATATGTGTACTTGAGTTGTGCAGGACTGTAGGTGACACATATGACTCAGGTTGACGGCTTCGGGTCCGGTGAAGGATGGAGCATCCGAGGGACCATGGACAAGGCAGCAAGGACAAGGGCCGAGGGAAGCGACTTCGAGGCATACGCGAAGGATGGCATTGGAGACAAGCTGCGGGCTTGGATGCATCTGAGGGACGAGAGCCAAAGGAAGTAGGCTTGAAGGCAAGAGGTCAAGGCTGCAAAGAAGAGTCAAATGAGTCGTGAGGGTACGAGTGCATGAGAGATTGTACTCGGAGTAAAATCCTAGTTTTAGGGTTTTACTGTAGCGACACTGTAGCAGTTACTGTAGCGCATTGTAGCAGCACTGTAGCAGTCGACTGGTGTATGGACCAGTCGACTGATGCATTGTAGCAGATAGCCGTTGGGCTGACATCAGTCGACTGGTTCCAAGCTCTATAAGAAGGAGCTTGGTATGGCCGGCCAAGGCGACGAAATTAGACTTGGTTAAGGTCTAATTAGTAGTCTACAAGTGCTCAAGTGTTTGTGGAATCCAAGAGGTCTTGGTGTGTTGTGGTGAGGTTTCTCCACCCACAAGGAGCGACTTGAGATAGCCGGAGTTTCCGGGGGCTAATCCACCGAAGGATCGGGATCGTCCACCTTACGGACAGCCGTGGAGTAGGAGCATCATCTCCGAACCACGTTAAACGAACGTGTATTGGTTTGCTAGTTCTTTTCTTTCTTTAGCTTTCGTATTCATTGCTTTAGTATTTGTATTTCCACTGCGCAAGCTAACAATAGTGTAGGAAGCTAACGATTTGGGGGTGCCGTCTATCCAACCCCCCTTCAAGCCGGCCACCGATCCTCCAACAAGTGGTATCAGAGCGAGGACGCTCTCCATCGGACTAACCGCCGAGAAGAGCAACACATAAGAAGATGGCCGGGTTGATTGTCCCTCCAAAGTTTGAAGGAGGAAGCCTTGGGGACATCACCTATTGGATGAAGAAGATGGAGATCTTCTTCAACACGGATTGGGACATCATGATGGTGGTAAATGAACCGTTTAAAGTCCCAAAGGACAAGAAAGGAAAGAAGCTCCGAACACGACATTGGACGGAGGAGCAAACCTCACGATCGGAGGCAAACTCAAAGGTAATAGCAATTTTAATTGATTTATTGCCTCCTAATGTGATAAGTGGTGTAGGTGGCTATGAGAACGCCCACGATTTGTGGAGCAAGGTGAAGAAGGTTCAATGGGAAGAACTCATGCCTACACAAGAAGAAGAAGAAAAAGAAAAATCCGAAGAAACGGATGTAGAAGCTCAAGTAGAGGAAGATCAACAAGAAGTTGAGAAATGTTCAACATCCGAGGAGGAGAAGAAGGACCATTTGGGTGTGGAGACCAATTCAACATCAAAAGAGGAAGAGGAAATGAATTCGGTCACATCCAAGGAGAAAGAGGATGAAGAAGAGGTTTTGGAAGTGGCCAACATAGTAAGTACCTCCACCGAAGCAAAGTCAAAAGATCACATTGTATGCTTCGGTTGCAATGAGAAGGGACACTATAAGAGTAGGTGTCCAATGGGTAAGAAGGTAACTCCTAAGCCCACTCAAATTATTTTAGATACTAATTTGGGTTGTAGGAATGATGGTGGCAAGAAGAAGAACGAGAAGAAGCACATTAGATGCTTCACTTGTGGTGAAATAGGGCACTACCACACCAAATGCCCAAGGAAGAGAGAGCTCAAAAAGTTGGGGCATTTAAGGATGTGGGAAAAGAAGTGGAGGAAGAATGGAGGCTCATGTCAAGGGGGAGCTCCAAAGGTAAAGGGTAAGGTAAACCCTAATTTAAATTTGAAGTCAAATTTAAATTCTTCCATGCATGCTAGGAAAAATAATGTTAATCATTATATGCCCATGCAAAATTTTGGTTTCAAATATCATGATAGGAATAGGGTTAATGTAGATCAAAACCCTAGGAGGCCAATTCATGAAAAATCTAGGAATGGTAGACCTAAGGAGGCCCAAGGCATTAATCCAAAGAAGGGGAGACACATGCCTAGAAAGGGTAGGTCTAGGAATGTCCAAGGTGGACATGTTGACGCTAGGTTTAGGAACCTAGAAAGGGAGAATCAAGCTTTGAAGGCAAAGCTTGATGGTTTAGAGAAATTCCTTAAGAGATTCACTATTGGATCTAAGGAATTAAGGATGGTGTTGGGTAGCCAAAGACCCAACAATGATAGATCGGGCTTGGGATACCGATCTAGTCCCTCCAAGGCCAATGAGAGTTCATATGCTAGGGTGGCAAATGATTATGGCAAGGGAGAGTCCTCCAAAGCTAAGGGAAAGTCTTATGCTAGGGTTGCATATGACTATAGCAAGGAGAAGCCAATAAATGGCAAGGAAAAGCCATTTAATGGTAAGAAGAAATTAACCAAGGACAAGGTGTCCAAGGTTAAGAAAGTTACGTTTGTAGGCCAAGTGTCACCGGGGGTGGACCGATGTGGCCTAGCCATTGTGGATGAGTCACCTAGGGAGGTGGCTAAGGCTAAGAGCTCTAGGGGGAGCTCTAAGAGTCAATTTGGGACCCATGGCCAATGGATCTCAGGTGGGTACTACTTGGGAGTCTAGAGGAGCTATGGAGTGTGCCAAAAGGTTTGGAGATGGATTTGAGTCTCAAACCTAGGGATTTGGCACACATGGTTTGTGTTTCATGCAAGAAATATGACATTTGGGGTCATATAGCATGATAATTGGTTTTCGATGTATAGATGCCATATAAACCAATGCTAGGGATGCATTGTGGGTTGGTATGGGTAAATACATCAAGAGGAAGCCAAAACTAGGACTTTAGGTCAAGGTTCAATTGAACCATTTAGCTAGTTTTGGATTTTGTGTCAATCTTGGGATTGGTGATAGATATATTTTTTAATATATTTTTCCCAAGTAGACAAGGGTACAATAGACCTCTCCATAAAATTTGGGGATTTTTGGAGGTCTAGGGAATTTCTGGTGCATTTCTGAAGTTGGCCTGAAAAGGCTGATTTTTTCAGAAATAGAGTACCAGTCGACTGGTACAGATACCAGTCGACTGGTAACAATGTTTTTGAGCACAGAATGGTTCTGTAAGCTCATTTTGACGAGGGCAGTCGACTGGTACCGACACCAGTCGACTGGTAACAGTAGATTTCGACCACAGAATGCTTCTGTAAGGTTCTGTCGAAGGGGGCAGTCGACTGGCACTTGGGGCAGTCGACTGATACCAGTCTGAAACTGTTTTCAGCATTGGTTTGTGACCATGTCAACTTGTTTAGATGTATGGGATCCATGGGGGATTAATACATGAGTTTAGGGTCAGTTTGGATGATAAGTTTTCAACAATTGGGATATTGTTGGAGAACTTTTTGGATGTTAGGCAAAGGGGGAGAATTAAGGTTTAGTTGGGAAAACCTTTAGTGCCTTTGCGTAGGGGGAGCCTTGGGATAGGTTCTTAAAAAGCCCTGTGATAAAATCCTAGCTCAATGGGGAGCGTAGGTGTAGGGGGAGCCTTGTGATAGGTTCCAATGCTTGGTGCATTGTTTCGGCGGTTGCCAAGTGTGTAGCCTTGGCAACGTAAGTCCATTCGGCGGTTGCCAAGTGTGTAGCCTTGGCAACGTAAGTCCATTCGGCGTTGTAAGTCCAAGTGTGTAGCCTTGGCATCGTAAGTCCATTTGTTTTAGCATATTGTTTTGCTATTTGTTTTCCCTAACTTAAACGTATTGCCAAACACCAAAAAGGGGGAGATTGTTGGAGCAATCCCAATGGTTCGTGGGACCATGTGTTTTGGTGTTTGGGCAAAGGGTTTAAGTTAGGTTTACCCTTGTTATTTGATATGTGTACTTGAGTTGTGCAGGACTGTAGGTGACACATATGACTCAGGTTGACGGCTTCGGGTCCGGTGAAGGATGGAGCATCCGAGGGACCATGGATAAGGCAGCGAGGACAAGGGCCGAGGGAAGCGACTTCGAGGCATACGCGAAGGATGGCATTGGAGACAAGCTGCGGGCTTGGATGCATCTGAGGGACGAGAGCCAAAGGAAGTAGGCTTGAAGGCAAGAGGTCAAGGCTGCAAAGAAGAGTCAAATGAGTCGTGAGGGTACGAGTGCATGAGAGATTGTACTCGGAGTAAAATCCTAGTTTTAGGGTTTTACTGTAGCGGCACTGTAGCAGTTACTGTAGCGCACTGTAGCAGTCGACTGATGCACTGTAGCAGAGCCGTTGAGATAGCCGTTGGGCTGGCACCAGTCGACTGGTGCAAGGACCAGTCGACTGGTAACGGGCAAATCAGGTTCTGATTTGTTCCAAGCTCTATAAGAAGGAGCTTGGTATGGCCGGCCAAGGCGACGAAATTAGACTTGGTTAAGGTCTAATTAGTAGTCTACAAGTGCTCAAGTGTTTGTGGAATCCAAGAGGTCTTGGTGTGTTGTGGTGAGGTTTCTCCACCCACAAGGAGCGACTTGAGATAGCCGGAGTTTCCGGGGGCTAATCCACCGAAGGATCGGGATCGTCCACCTTACGGACAGCCGTGGAGTAGGAGCATCATCTCCGAACCACGTTAAACGAACGTGTATTGGTTTGCTAGTTCTTTTCTTTCTTTAGCTTTCGTATTCATTGCTTTAGTATTTGTATTTCCGCTGCGCAAGCTAACAATAGTGTAGGAAGCTAACGATTTGGGGGTGCCGTCTATCCAACCCCCCTTCAAGCCGGCCACCGATCCTCCAACAGTGTTGACATGGCTACAATGTCTATCCATTTGATAACATTAACGAAACTCTCTGGTCGCCCGGTTACCTTCGGTCGCCTAGAGAAGGGTTAAATTTCATCTTGACCTGACTTGTACGATTTGCAGATAATGCCATCTCCCAATCGCTTGCAAGTTGCTCTAGTTGCCCGTATACCCAGTCGCCTTGACCCTATAAGGACCCTAGACCCTCCGAAAACTCTTTGAAGAGAGTTATCACCAACCAGTTGCCCTCAGACTCCATCCGATTACCTAGAATAGTTGAACATGCTTCCCTATAGTTGTTACACGTAATGAGTATGATATAAAATATAAAGTCACTCGTACTTACTGTTGGAGAAATTTGTATGATCCTAGGTTTTAATATTTGGGAAAAGGTTTAACTTAGGTTTATTGTTGTATTTGCACTACAACAAAAACATTAAAAGTCAACGGTTAAAAACCGTTGTTATAAGTCTTTAAAACTGTTGTAATTGGCAGTGTTGTTAAAAGTTGGGGGCTACGACAACGGTTTTAAACCGTTGTCTTTGACTAAAAAGACAACAGTTTTGCAACGGTTTAAAACCGTTATTGTTTAGAGTATTTTTTTAATAACATTGCCCGTTACAATCATTTTTGGGGCTACGCCAACGGTTTTTAACTGTTGTCTTTGAGGGTGATAGACAACAACAATTGTTTTAAATCGTTGTCTTTTAAATTATTATCTTTTAATACCAATATATTATATTTCAATATAAATATATAATAAAAAATCATAATCACAAAAGAAAGAATATTCCTCACATCAATATCATTCAAAATGTTACTTATACAAGAATTACAATCACAAAAGAAGAAACATGTCTCATGTTTAAATAAAATTTATCTCAATACAAATAAACAAATAAGTTCCATTTATAACTAATAAACAATAGCCAACTAATGAACAAGTCCCATCACAATCTTCAACTTGTAGGATTTCATTGAACTCTTTTTTCTCACTTGCTAATTCTTTTTCAATCAGTATATAAGAATTGGCAGCCACTGTTATAGCCTTGCATATAGCAAAATGAATAAAGCTCGATGGAGTGAATAGCTTCATGTAGCTGAAACCAAAAAATTGGGACAAGCATAGCTTAATGAAGATGATGTAAGAATTGGCAACAAGTTAATTCCAATAAACTGACCAGTCCTACCCCAACATGATCACGAATGAAAGCTGCATCGCTGTATGGCTCTTCCTCTATAGCTCTCTGTGGCAACAAGAGTGCTTAGAATATAAATTAAATACAATAAGTGCATAAGACAAGTTTCATACATTCATAATAGTCAATGCTGCTCCAACAATATCCTTTTTTGTAGCAATAGTTATGGCCAACTTTAGCTTTGCAGCTTCTCCATAATCCTCTCTTAAAATAGCCTCATTCAATTGTGACTGGAATAAGGCCATCACATAGCATGAAACTATCAGCAAAACTAAAGCCACAATGGTATGAACAAAATTGTACACTAGAACATAATAAACTTGACTCTAACAAGAGGAAATCAAGTTTGGTATATTCAGTTAAGCTTCAACTTCTAATTTAGTGGTGTTGTTTGTGCTACTCTCTTTGGGCATAACAAGCCAGAGTGACCATGGTCCAAAACTTTGAACAAGACTGATTTTACCAGCCAGTTGATGGCCTATACCATGTGAATCATTTTCATATAACCTTTACAAACCTATAATAAGATCTGAACTAACATTGGCATAAACCAAATTGTGCTAACTATACCAATTTTATGGATCAGTATAACTGTTAGAACCAGCTGATATCATTTCAACTCGTCACAAGTGAAAATATTCATGACCTATACCATATGTTGCTTTCGTTTTTAAAAATCGTTGTTTTAAAAATGCACATGAATACTCATTTTCATTGGATTAGGAGTCTCCAATACAGAAGCTGAAAAATGCACATATGAAAATATTCACCCTTGTTTTATCTCGTATAACAAACAGTAGAGTATTCTTACAAGGACAAAACCGTCTCAGCATCACCTGTCATGAGGTAAACGAAAGCAACTAAGCAAAACTCAAATTAAAAGTATATGTAAAAAAGTTATTGTAAGACTCAATTTGTTCAGGGGAATATGGTTTGGTTGAAGCAGCAATTCGCCAGCTCCTGCTCCGCAAGCAAGTACGTGCTGAATTCAAGAGTAAAGCCAACAAGTAGGAAATTAATGGGTAATTATGAAGAATATTTTACCATTTTTTACTAGCTATTAACTAGGCCACAGTCACTACAGCTGTTCTGGTTATGGAACTTGTTGGCTGATGCCTTCATGTATTCGTCAGTTAAATTTATATCAGAGTTCATAAATTTGAACCATAATGATGAAAAAGATGCACTTAAGGAGGAGACTTAATTTTTTTGAGACTTACTCAAGTGGGATTTGAAAACAAAGAAGCATGCACCAATTGCCAAGTAGCACAGCAAGGGGACAAGCCCCTTTAAGTAATGTGAAGTTCCATCTTGTAAAAGTACCATTAGTTGAGTCTTGCAGGAAGAATTTTGGTTGAATCCTAGCATTTCAAAATAACTAAAAAACAACAACAGAAGTTAGTGTAACTAACAAGCATACCCCAACGAGTTACCTGTAATGTGAATGCTATTACTAGTATTGCCATGATCAATGAGCCAGTTTCTAACAGATTAAGATCAAGATCCATCTTGATTCCCGTTATCCAAGCCACCAAACACATAATGGAACCTTAAAAGGGCAAATTAGTACATTGTAAGCTATTCTTTAACATATACACAACATTTTATTTCAAAGCTACATCAAATTAAATCCTTACAACAAACATGGAGATCTGGGTTGCTGAACCAAGGGAAACACCAAGAGTAATATCCTGTGTGAGTTCAACAAGAAAAAATAATTATCACCATGAGAACAATCGTGTTTGACATTTGTTTTCCTTTATTCTTTGATTTGGGTGGATAAGCTAATTCATACGAGCAATACAAATGTAAGTAATAGAAATGCATTTAGCAGCATCACAAATATGGAAACAATTTGATATGAAATATTATGTTTTAAGAAATTTATACTGACATATTTGCCTTGTGTTGCTCAACAAGTTATGCACCTTCATGCATCAATATCAGAAATAGTATGATCTCACACATAATGCCCAAATGCTCTTGTGAATCCAGCTATGTGTATCTATTATGAGAAAATATACAAAGACCAAGTCATTTAAAGTTTAGTGTTCCAAAAGAAATAAACACGTCGAGTTAGTATAATTTAACCGTTAGCAAGCTCATGATAACATGCACATCAACAACAAAAGAGTCATGAATTAGAATTGCGTACAGATTACTAAAACAATTTTATAAGATAAATTGGCTACATATTGTGATTGCCAACATAAAATGTAAATCATTTGTCTGTAAGTGTTGAAGTACCAATCACAACGCAAGCAGCAGGCAATAAGATCCATCGAACCACCAAACACAAGACGGTTAAGTGGACCAAACACAAGACGGTTAAGTGGTTACCCATAAATTGGTTTGATACTCCATGGAGAATGAGCAACAGAAACTAGAAACTGTGATGAAGACGGCGATAACTTCAGTATGTCTTTCATATGGTAAGAAATTGCAGTCCACACAAAGGATCTGAAACCCTGCCAAAGTATATAAAAATGACGATCGAAATTACGTCTTTTATAGAGAAACAAGATCAATGAAAACTACCAAAAAGGCAGGTACAAGAATGAATCGACAAAGAAGCCCTACTCTACAAGGTCGGAAATAAGAGCCAAAGGAAGGGAACTTGAGTGAAGTAGACCAAAGTGACGAGCCAAAGGAAGAAAGCTCCGAAGGAGGCCCGCATCCGCGTCGCCCAGGAAATCCACATCTCGATCTGCCGTACGGTGCTCAACTAACGCAGCCCTGAAAACTGGGGGGCGAACAAATCAAGAATGCACTCGACGGCGAGATGACCGGGAAGATTTGCTCCGGAGATTTGGTTTTCCCCTTGGGGATTGTCTTCGGTTCGTGCCCTCTTCGTCCCCCTCACCCAAACTCCTCCACAATGATGACGAGTTCATGTTCGGAGATCTCAACGACAACATCCTCATCAAGAAGTAGGTAAGATGAAACCCTAATGAGTAGGCAGAGGAAAGAGGTGAAGGGAGACATTAACCTGATGGCACTTCCACCGGACAAAAGAGAGAGCATCGACCATGCCCTAGACGCAGTCAAGCTAGCAAACAAGGTTCGGCGAGTTCTCGTCATTGGCGCATGTTCCGGTGAACAAACTCATCACCTTCCTCCACCTCCTCTCTACTTAAAAATTTGTGGAGAGGGGTTCGCCGGAGAGGGGTTGAATGAAGATGCTTAGGTTTTCGGCAGCAAGAGCGTGAAGAGATCGTATGGAGAGAGGGAAATAAAAACGGATAAGAAGGGTTCAGGAAGGCTAAGGCGGAAAACACGGCGCCAAAAATTTTTCACAGAGAGGGAAAAACACCGAAAAAATAAAGTAAAAGACAACGGTTTACAAAACTGTTGTCGTATCGCCTAAAAAAGTGCTTAAAGACAACAGTTTTAGATAACCGTTGTAAAATGCGTTGTTGATTTAAAAAAATATTGCTCAACGACAACGGTTTTCACAAAACCGTTGTCTTTTGTATTTTATGGGAGCTCAAAGACAACGGTTTTATCTAAAACCGTTGTCTTTTACCAAATTTACAACAGTTTCTTCTAAAACCGTTGTCTTTGTGGTGTTGTCGTTTAACATTTTTGTTGTAGTGTTAATATACTCTTATGAGTATGTAGGATGCAGGTATAATAAGGAAAGTCCAAGTGGGATCTTGAAAAAGGCAAAGTCCAAGGGAAAGTCTTGGCGATGTAACTTCAAGTGTGTAGTCTTAGCAACGTAAGTCCAAGTATGGCTTGGCAAGGATGAAGTCCGAAGCCGAAGGAAGCTCTTAAAGGCAAGTTATGAAGGATGGGGAAGCATTCGAAGGACGCAAGGCTGATGGAGAAGGCTAAAAGGTAAGGTCATGAGAAGATCCAATAACAAGAGCATCGCCAAAGGAAGCATCTTGAAGGCAAGACGTGAAGGATGGGAAAACATCTGAGGGACATAAGGGTGATAGAAGATGGCTAGAAGGCAAGGCCGAGATTGTGTGGACGACGATGAATGCATGAGAGATTGTACGCAGGGAAAACTCTAGGTTTAAGGTTTTACCAGTTGATTGGCATCTGGACTAGCCGATTAGGACAGGGCACAAAATATTTTTCTGCCTGATGGTCGTAAAAGCCAGTCTATTAGTACTGTAGCCAGTTGACTAGTACACTTAGCTGATCAACTAGTATTGTAGCCAGTCGACTGGTACTATAGTCAGTCATTGATACACTATAGCAGTCAACTGGTAAAGAGTCGTTGGCAGAATTGTGTATTCAGTGGAGTGTCATTGTCCCACACTAGTTGACTAGTACAGGGATTAGTCGACTAGTAATGGTAAAATCAGTTTGCTGATTTCCTAAGCTCTATATAATGGATCTTGGGGTGTTTGGCCTTGGTGAAAAAATTTGAGATGGTTAACCCCTAATTAGAGTCTCCCAAGCCCTCAAGTGCAATCCAAGTATAATCGAGTTTGAGGCGAGATTTTTCCACCAATAAGAAGATTTTGTTAGTGTAGGTTGCACTGATAATTATGTTTTGATATATGACAAATATGTTAAAGTTAGATATGTTATTTGTCTAACCATTTTACCAATTATGCAGGACTTGATGGGTCTAGAAGATTGAAACATCAGACTGAAGTCCAACTAGGTTGATAGCTGGCATGAAGTCCAAATTGGTTGAGATCTAGAAGAAGGAAGTCCAACTAGGATGATAGCTGGCATGAAGTCCATATCGATTGAGATCTGACAAGAGGAAGTTCAGATTAGTTGAAATCTAGCAAAAAGTCCTGATCAGTCAAGGGACTTGTAGTCTACAATTAGTAGGTAAAGGTAAGTAATTGGAGGAGAGATCTAGTGAGGGCGTGTTCCTAGTTAAGGGAACAGTAGGAGTTGGTCAGCTTAAGTCCATCTAGGAAACTTAAGCTGAAACCTTGATTAGCTCCTTGTCTCAGGGAGACAAGATCTAATTAATACTACTATCTTATTATGCTAACTTTATTTTGTAGGATAAACATATTATAGTTGCATGGACTAACTCTTTTTTATAGGAAAGAGAAGGGTGAAAAAAGGTTATCCGGGTGCCAGAAGGTATCCGAGTTCCCTGACTCCGGGCGCCCGGAGTCAGTCCTAGCGCTTGGATTATCTTCGCCTAACTGGGTGCCTATCTAGGCACCTAGGCGGTCTGGGTGCAAGAGTTGGTCTAGGCGCCCAAACTAGAAAAGTTAATCTAGAAGATGAGTTAGAGTGTGTCGACTGACAACCCACATCAACAGTCTAGGCGCTCGGAGGGGTCCGGGCGCTCGGAGGTGGATAAACTTCTAAGATAAAATTTCGACGAGAGTTCACCATGTCAGCATAGTCTAGACATCCAGGAGGGGATCCATGCGCTCGAACGGGGATATAAAAGGAACATTCGACCAGCAACTTCAAGACAATAAGTACTCCTACTTTTGCTCTTGCACGCTGCTCCAAAAAAGCTGCTACAACGCTGTAATGCACTTCTGTCAACCGCCAATCAAGTTCTATTTACTTTCTTTATTGTCTGTAACCTTTCATTATAGTTCTTGTACTTAAATTTTGTAACATTTTAAACTATTATAGATTGCCTAACAAAAGCACTCGACGAGTATGAGCCTTGGAGTAAGAGTTTCGAAGGCTCCAAACCAAGTAAAAAATTACTTGTGTTAGCATTTGCCTTTATTTTCTGTCTCACTTTCTTTTTCGATATTTTACTGCGTACTTAATTTTGTAAAAAGAAAGACAAGTTTTTAAAACATGTGATTCACCCCCCCCCCCCTTCACGTGTTCATGATCCAATAAGTGGTATCAGAATAAGGTACCACTCTGAATTGGTGCAACCACCAATAAAGAAAAGGAGGGTTCTCTTATTTTCTTTTTTTTTTTCATTTGATTTTAAGATTTTCAATCGAGTTCAAATTGGTGCAATCACCATTTTTAGATAATTTTTTTCATTGCAAAACACTCTGAATTAGTGCAACACCAATCAAGTTTTAATACTTTTATTATCTCCCACACTTCTAATCTAAAACCTAGTCATGAAATTTCTTTGTTCCCTTTCTTTGTGTGTAAAGTTCTATCTTTAAATGGCCCAAACTGAAGGATACATCATCGTTCTTCCCCCGCTCTTCAATAAGGATGACTTCTCATATTGGAAGAAATGGATGAAAGTGTACCTCAAGTCCGACATCGATCAATGGTTCACCATCCGACAAGGATACAAGGCTCCGATAGATGAAGCAATGAAAGTACCTCTCGACCCATAAAGATGGAATCTAGAGGTCAAGAAGAAGGTCCAGATCAACTCAAAGGCATTGAATACACTTTAGTGTGGTTTGACCAAAGAAGAACTAAACCGCGTCGGCCCACACGAGAATGCAAAGGAGTTGTGGGACAAGCTGGTCAATTACACGAGGGCACGATCGATTCAAAGGTAACCAAGAGAGACATACTTTTTAACAATTTATTTAATAATAAAATACAGGATGGTGAGATTGCAACTCAGCTCCACGCCAGAATAAGAATATCCTAAACGGGCTCCACTTAATCAGCCACCAGATGGAAAATTGAGATATAATCAGGTACACCTTAAATTCCTTTCCTTGAAACGAATTGTAGCCATCTATAGTTGATGCCTACAAGGTTTCGAAGATTTTATCTAAATTAAAATTAGACCAACTCTTTTGTGAACTTAAACTCCATGAGCAAACTAACTCCAAAAGGTCCTAGAAAGGTATTATTGCACTTCTTGTAGATTCCTCAAAAGACGTTAGAAACAAGAACAAACCGGAGCCAAAATCTGAATCTGAATCTGACTCAAAAGATGCCGAAGAAGAATAACTAGTGAACATGGTCAAAAAAATGTTCACTTGAAGGAAGAACAACTTCACAAAGAAGGACTTACAAAAGGTGATCAAATCAACATCCAACAAACCAAAGGCGAAGATGACATGTTTCAGATACAACAAGAAGGGCCATTTCAAGCATGAGTGTCCAAAAATAAAAGAGGACAAACCTAAGACAACTAGTGTCACGCCCCGGGGAAGTCCCTACCGAAAAATTTCGGCAGCATCTCCCCTGTACCGGTGACAATCTGAAGCATAAGCACAAACAAAATATACCTCAGCCATATGCGGCTGGAATATACATACAACCACGCAGTCTATATAGCCAGCCCACTTGGTTGGAACAAGAATAACAACAACCACGCAATTATATATACATTTAACAGCCCACTAGGCTGTAATCAAAAACAAACACAGCGAAAAACGATAAAGAAAGCCCATACAATCCAACACAAATGCACTACTAGCCGGCTAGGCTTTATACAACAACCATAACCACAAATACAACAACACACCAAATACAACAAATAAAACATATACAAAACTCAAAACGATCATCGGATATGACGTAGGACCCGGTAGACATGATACTCCAAGCGACACACCAACCATCTACCTGCAACCTGAAAACATAAATGTACAAATGCGGTGGTGAGTATAGGTAACTTAGTGGGTAATAGACAGAATAGTGCATGGACTATAAATAAACATGGAGATCAAAAGTATACAGTCTCAGTAGGGAAATAAAGAACATGATCATACTAACATATCCAATAAACACAACTACCAGTACCAGTCTATCTCACATGGTATAATACTCATAACTGACATACAAAACTGCACATACCACAACTGACAAGATGATAAACACATACCCAATCTAGAGATGACATATATATATATATATAATCATGATACGGACACCGTCATCATCCATTGCAAACTCAAACTCCACATGAGTGCCCCACAACACGGGTATAATCGTCATGATACCTCCAGATATCCCACTAAACACATATATACAACTATACATGTATAATCAACTAAGAATCTCCAACAATCCCCCTAGATACATGTACACAGAACATATGTACAATTAACATGTATCCTCCAGTAAACACATCAGACACGTGTATATACAACAAATATATATTCAACACAACTCCCCCAATCATCTCACTAGACAAATGTATACACGACATACAAATGGACAATGATCATATAAACACCACCAACGAGGTATCCCCTACCATACATACTCTACATGTAAAAATACCACAGAGTATAGATAACCAAAGTGCAGACTGTATAAGAATTAAATTGATCATCACAAGGGTCAAGCATCAGTATCAAGCAGGAAAGCAACATACGAACACGATATAAGGTAAAACAACCTAATCCATCAAATAAAAATATGCACTGAGCTCAATAAAAATCTACATAGAGCCAAGGAAGAAATACCCGCCTTAAAATGTAGATCGTGCCAAGTAATCCCACGTCGAGACACTCGTCCTGAATCCAAGTCCTGCAGTAATCAATATGTTTATATTTTATTTAACTAAATTCATATGAATTAAATAGCTAAATAAAATCCTAACCCAATAGGTTCACTCCAATCAAATCTGATCTCTGACTAATCTCCCAAATCAACACATTCTTTAATCCAATAACAAATCCATCTCTCTAATATCAATTCATCTCATAATGATATCAACCCACAATAACCTATCACAAAATCGAATCTCTACCATAAATTCACAACAACCTAACATCATCATCAATAACTAACCCAACCAACACATCTGATAACCCAACCAACAATCAATCCAATGATCCAAAGAATGATCACATAACAATCTATATCAACCAATCACCATATCCACAAAGTCCATCCCAATAGAAACCTTAATCAATCTACGATTTCCAACTAAGCACAGTTAACTCCACTAAAACCCCAATTCCATAGTTTCCAATCCCAAATCCCTATTCTAATATCAACATGGATTCAACAATACTTGCTAATATATCTAAGCAAGAGCAAAACCCTACAACCCATAAAACCTAATTTAGCCACATACAAATAAGAATCACAGCAGTATTCTACTGGAAGAACTTACTTTGAAGTTGGGAAGAATCCGGTAGCTCACCATCAAGCTAAATACTCTCCGGAAGCTACAACAGTCAATCATACACCAACTCTTCTAAGTATCAATCCAGAAAATGAAATATACAACAACGGAGTTACAGAAAACCTAATCCACAGTACAAAATCACATCAACAGACCCTCGCTTCTTCACCGAGACCTCCAACAGCTTCAAGAAGTGGAGACGTAGTTATCGGCAGTAGGAGAAGTCAACCAATACCTTGATCCGATGAAACCCTTTAAGTCTAGATCAAGAAGAACATCACAAAGGGGCAAGATCTTTGAAATCACACAATTTCGGATGAAGCTTACCTTGATCGGTCACCTTTGATGCTGTCGCCCTATCCAATCCAGCAAGAGTGGAGCTACCAATCAATCAAGAGAAAAGTCCAGAACAAGAAGAGTCAATCCCGAAAGAAAAACCCTAATCTAGCTAAAATCCTTGAATCAACACAGATCCAACGAAGCCTTACCTCTCTGGATCACCTCCCGATGGCATAGCTATTCAATTCCAACAAGAAAGGAGGCGGACCGCTCTGTGAGGAGCGCAAGGGAAGGAGAGGGAGGGTCTACCGGTTGAAAATAATGCTAGATTCGGCTCCTCACCGTGCCCTAGCCACCTATCGTCGGCGATTGGTCACAAAATCCACTGAAGCAGAAACCCCTCAGCCGAAGACGACCTGGAGCCCGCTGGTATCCGTCGAGCTCCGGTGGCGAGCCTCCTTCGACCTCGGCGTTGAGTCGTCCGAGAGAGAGAGGGAGAGATAGCGAGAGGAGTCGGGGAGATTGAGAGAGGGAAGAAGCAAGTGGGTTCAGGTGAGGAGAGGAGGAAATGGCGATTTGGGGGGAAAAGAATAAAAGAAAATGAATTTATAATTGAAAACATTTTCTCACTTAAACGGGTATCCCAAACAGGCTTTATCCGCGCTCGCCGATCGATCCCCTCAAAACATGTCATACGAGCTCCGATAAATTCCGAGAAAATTTCTAAAAATTCTGAAAAAATTCTATAAGGCTATTTCTCAAATAACCTTATTAATGAAATTTTTTCAATATCTTACATTCTCCCCCACTAATAAAAATTTTGTCCCCAAATTTACTGGTCAACTCAGGGATCCTCATCCAAGGGTAACATCCAAATCACATACTTATATACCACTCACTCCAAGTATAATAACCAAACAACATCCTCATCTACTACTCCCCCCTAGTATCATAAACATATGTCCAAACATGACAATCGACTTCCAAGTGAATAGTGACAACTCTGTGAGCTATGAACTCACCCTACTCCCGCTACTCCCACTCTGCAATCTAGCCAACTATGGGATAAATCAACTACCTCTGAAAACCAAAATCCACTATCATCAGATCCTCCTACATTTGTATAAGGTGCTCAAACTATCCATTAGTATGAGGGTAAAAATCTATACTAAAATGAAACTTTGAACCCAAAGTCTGTTGTAAAATCGATCAAAACCATGATATGAAATCACCGACCTCTATCCAATACAACACTCAGAGATATACCATAAGGTCCGGTAATCTCTCTTGATTATAATCCTGCTACTCAATCAAAAAGAATCTGTCCTACAAATCGATAGTTAGGGAGCAAGTCGTCGCCCAACAATGATTACCCAAACCAAAATATCCTCTCCAAGTCTTGGATAATCCCACAACAAAATCCATCATAACATGCTCCCAACTCCACTTCAGTATCCAAATCAACAAAGATAATCCTACTAATCTCTGATGTTCAGCCTCCACTTGCTGACATAATAGACATCAAGCTACAAAATCCGCGATGTCTTTCTTCATATCGTTCCACCAATAAGAGTGCTCCAATGCCTCCATACATCAGATGTCACCCGAATGTATCACAAATCCATATCAATGTGTTTCATGCAGTAACTCCTCCCGGATAAGAAATGACTCAGAAACACACATAATCTCCCACGAAGATAAAGAATCCAATTCTCATTACACGAGAATTCTAACTACTGGCACGAGACTACTCTGCTCATGCTATATCGAAACTTGACCAAACCTCAGGTATGATACCTCTGTGTAGAGTGCAAATCTGTCTACACTAGAAAGTACTACTAAGACAAGTGCAGCTATCTAAACTGATCTAACAAACATCTATCTAGGAAAATTCCATACCCTTCCTAGACAGCTCGGTCAACTGTATAATGCTGGAGAAACCCTCAATCAAACTCTGGTAATATCCAGCTAGACCAAGGAAGCTACGAGTCTCCTATATAGACTACAATTACTCCCAACTGGTAACAACCTCTATCTCCTATGGATCCACTACTACCCCTACTGGTGACCATGTGTCACAGAAATCCCACAGAAGATAATCAAATACGCACTACTGAACTTCGCATATAGATGTTCCCGTCGAAACATCTTTAGAACTATGCGAAGATAATGTACGGGATCCACCTCAGATCGGGAATAGATCACAACATCGTCAATGAAGACAATGAAAACTGATCCAAACACTTTAGAAATACCAAATACATCAAGTCCATAAAAACATCTAGGGCAATGTAAACCTAAATGGTGACACTAAAGTCTCATAATATACGTACAATAGGCTCACTCAACCATAAGATCACCAACAGCAAGTCTGTAATCTAATCACCAACTACAAATCACTAAATCCATATATATCACAGGCATATTACACTCCATGTCATTATCAATATCAAACACCACATAATAGATCATCAAAAGACAACATATCACCACACCTGATCTCCCAATAACCATCAATCAAAATCATCCTCAACATCAATCAATCATACCAGATAGTCTCCTAAACAAAGATAGAGTCAAAGGAAAGTATCCAACCTTCAACCCCCACTACCAACAAACTAAATGTATCCAAAAAGGTCTGCCAAATCTCATCATCTCATCCTTTCTGATAAGCAAATATCCACAATAAAAGGATGTCAATCCAAAGTCAAAGGGTCACACAACCTGCTGACTAAGAGCCTACCCATCAAGAAGATATCTCCACCACCCTCGTAATCATCCTATATATGTCCCTCGACAAATATCGATAAAAGGTCAAACCCTCTAATATGAGATATAGACCACAAGATCTGGTAAAATGATCACATGGTTAAGGTCTTGAACCACCTGATAGAGACAATGTTAGCTGAGTCGTCTAACCATTGTCTTGTACCCCATCATACTATGATTGCTCCACCCTGAGGTTCAGCAACCTCCAGTATCGAGCAATGAACACAAAGATAGAGGAACACTACAACTAAATAACTGATTAAAATATCTGTCAATCGATGCTCTACCCCTCGAAGATCATCATCTGAAATTATACCTAGTTACGGTCGGACCTCCTAGGTATTACTCAACTAACACCACTTCCTCTGCACCATTATGGGGTATATATCACTAAGTACATCATGAATATCTAATCATATCCAATAGTTCCATGAGTCAGGATCACCCATGGAACAACGTTAGGCAAGTCGACTGATCATCGCCTTATAAATCCATCATGCGAACGAAAGAAGTAGAGAACTACTCTCTCTCCAAACATCTCAAGGAAATCACTAAGTGATGACCTGATCTCCAAAAAAAACATTCTCTGCTTCTTCCTTCACGTGGTACCGGGTCACGTAAAGGTTAAGCAGCTAACTTCAACTCTCTCACGTTAGTACAAATCATATATCCAAATGTACTCTCTAACTCATACATCCTAGTAGCGTTGTATCTCATAAGTGTTAAGCATGTAGCCTTACACTTTTCCCACATCAACGGAGGTATCCTATCCAAATGTACCTTCTAAGTCATCCTATCAGGTACAAACAGTCCATGGTCAAAGTCCCTATGGAATAGGATACGACAATCCTCTACAAGCTGACCAAGCCGACAATGGTATACGGCTAACTCAGTCCTTCCCATGACTGTACAAGTCATGTACTCAAGTATGTCTCCCAAAATATCTAACCAAGCACGAGTATCCCAAAGATAGGAATCTCTAAAAATAGAGTAAGTTGATCTCCTACTGATCAGATCAACATAAATTAATCGATCAACTACTATATGATCCAACAAGAGTATATCAATCCTCCACTAATCAAACTAAGGTAAATGATACACAACTACCCAAGTCAACAAGGGTGATAAGTCAAATCGAAACTACACAAGTTAGACCAAGTAAATCAATCCTAAACTGACCAAACCAATAAGAGTAAACCGATACTCTACTAACTGAGTCAACATGAGTATACTAATATCATCCACTACCCAGCTAATAATAAGAGAGACTGGTATGTGACTCTAACTCTCAACCAACTAGTAGTAACTGACACTAAAACTACTGGTAGTATGATATAACAAATCCCCTGAGACTGTAATCCTTGATCTCTAATAGGGTCAATCGAGATCAGTGATTGACCCAACATAAGAAATGCATGCTACAATCAACCAGACAAGCACTAACAAATGTCATAACTAACTATCATGGACAATAGTACATATACCAACAGAAATGTATAATAACAATATGCATACATACCTCCTATAGCCTGGAGATGTCCTGCTGCTGTCTGGTCCCAAAACTCAAAAAGTCACATCAAGAAAATCAAAACACGAAATCCCAAAACACAAACAATAGGTATCATAAACTTGCTCTGATACCACTAAATTGTCACGCCCCGGGGAAGTCCCTATCGAAAAATTTCGGCAGCATCTCCCCTGTACCAGTGACAATCTAAAACATAAGTACAAACAAAATATACCTCAGCCACATGCGGTTAGAATATACATACAACAATGCAGTCTATATAGCTAGCCCACTCGGCTGGAACAAGAATAACAACAACCATGTAATTATATATACATTTAACAGCCCACTAGGCTGTAATCAAAAACCAACACAGCGAAAAACGATAAAGAATGCCCATACAATCCAACACAAACACACTACTAGCCGGCTAGGCTTTATACAACAACCACAACCACAAATACAACAACACACCAAATACAACAAATAAAACATATACAAAACTCAAAATGATCATCGGATGTGACATAGGACCCGACAGACAGGATACTCCAAGCGACACAGCAACCATCTACCTGCAACCTAAAAACATAAATGTACAAATGCGGTGGTGAGTATAGGTAACTCAACGGGTAATAGACAGAATAGTGCATGGACTATAAATAAACATGGAGATCAAAAGTATACAGTCTCAGCAGGGAAATAAAGAACATGATCATACTAACATATCTAATAAACACAACTACCAGCACCAGTCTATCTCACATGGTATAATGCTCATAACTGACATACAAAACTGCACATACCATAACTGACAAGATGATAAACACATACCCAATCTGGAGATGACATATGGTACAATGATCAATAAACTCACCAGATCTGCAACAAACTTACTCATGACACCTGTGCAATATAAATACAACTGCATATACATGTAAAATAAATGACATGTATGCAACATGACAACCATATGCAACAAGCATATCTCAAACAAGTGCAACAACCACAATCACATGCATCCAGCGGGGACCGGCAAGAGGGGGGTGAATTGCCTGCAACTAAAATTATACCTTTCTCAAACCTTTCCAACTCTTAAAATAAAGCAACACTTAGTAACAAAATAAAAAAGACAGAAAGGAAATAAAACTCAGAACTTTAACCTGGTTACAACCAAGAGGGTTGTTAATCCAGGACGATGAAAAGCGCAATAAGAAAACTCCTTCTCTGAAGGCGGAGAAGCCTTTTACACTTTGAGATTACAGAGGTTGCTTAAACAGGAATTACAGAATTGCTTTTTCGTATCAATTCATTGTACTTCTAAAGCTGCCCGAGACCCTCTTTATATAGGGGTTCTCGAGCTTATCAGATCACCTAATCCTTCGGGATCAGGTTTGACTCGAGAGGGTTCGGTCGACCGATCCCCAGGTTCGGTCGACCGAACCTGCTATACCTGCCCAGCTTTCCATCCAGGTGCAGTCTCTGTGGATCGAGCTCAGGTTCGGTCGACCGATCCTTGTGTTCGGTCGACCGATCGGCCAACGGTCTTCCTCTGCGTTGACCCGATGAAAATGCTCGACTTAGTCTCTGGATAAACTTGGGTTCGGTCGACTGATCATGAGGTTCGGTCGACCGATCACTTCACTGCTGGCTGATGTGATGCTGACGTGTCACCAACGGCTGACTTCGGTTAAAGAAGGGTTCGGTCGACCGATCAATAAGTTCGGTCGACCGAACCGTTGACAAGTCAACTTCTAGTTGACTTGCTCCGGTTCGGCTCCTTGGGCGATTGCGGCCATTCGGAATAGGGCTCACCCGAACCCAGTTCCCGGCGTTCTCCTCGAGCAGGCTTCCGTCCGGCTTCTCGTCCCTCGAACGCCGCGCACGTTCTTCTCGCTCCATCGGAGTACTCTTCCGCAGCTCTCTCGTCCTTCGGACGCACCGAGCCCGTCGGCTCCCTTCCCGTGCCGTCCTTCTCGCTAGCTGCGTCTTCCGCTCGACTTCCTGCGCTCCTAAGTTCCTGCACACTCAGACACAGGGATCAGACAAAACACAGGACCTAACCAACTTGGTTGATCACATCAAAACAACCACGGGGTCCAACAATCTCCCCCTTTTTGATATGCATCAACCCAAGTTCAAGTTAGGGTTAAAAATAGACAAACGTAATTTTAAGAAAATTACTAAACTAACAACTATAGCATAAATTTGCAATAAATAAATTGCAACACAGTTTAGAGAAAAAAATTTTAATTTTTAATTTCCTAACTCCCCCTAAACTTGTACTTTTCTCTCTCCCTTTGATCACAGCAAAAACGGGGAAGCAAGTTCTTAAGATAGAAAAAATTTCTAAGCACAAAATTTTTTTAGAAATTTCAAAAGGAATTTCTAAGTAAAAATGATTTTTAAAAAAAGAAATTTCTAAGCATTTTTTTTTTAAATGAAGAAACATTATTTGATTAATTTTTCAAAGCATTGTTCAAATGTTATGAGAATTTTTCTAAGTTAAAATATATTTTCTAAAATAATTTCCAAAAATCTAAAGAAACATTTAAAAAAAAAAGTTTGTACACTTTCAAAGCATTTTCATTCTACTTTTAATGTTTTTTCAGAAAGTTAATTAAACATTTTTGTTTCAATATTTCAGCTTCCAGGTCGTGGCGAGGCACTAGGCCTTCTTGGTTATTGGAGCAACAACCACTATTTTAGACATAGCCTTCATAAAGAAAATGTTTAATTTTCTCTCTATAAAGCGTTTAATTTTAAGAGATTAGTTTAGTACAGATTTTGGAACCCAATAGAGGTTCCTTCCTACTGAATTAATCAGAAATTTAGGTGGTACATAGTTTCTTAGGATTTTCCTAATTTGACCGTGATGATGTTTAACATACCAGTTTAATTTTCCATATAACTTTATTTTTGATTTTGGAAAAATATTTACTTTTAAACATGCATCAGATTTCAGTTCTTGAATTTCATTTTTTAACTTTGTATTTTCTAATTTCAAATTTTCATTTTCCTTTTCAAATTTATCTAACTCTTTAGAAAGTGCTTTAATAAAGCGAAAGGACTGAGTAGGGGTAAGATTGCATACCTGACTTACCTGATTTGGTGAGGCTCCCCCTTCACTGCAGCTTTCCTCTTCTGATGTTCCTCCCCCTTCATCGATGCTCATCTCTGAGCTTGACTCTTCTTCTGGCTGATGGTTAGCTAGTAGAGCTAATCCTGAGAATTCTTCGACTTCTGACTCGGAGGATGAAGAGTCGTCCCATGTCGCCTTCAGATTTTTGTGCTTGGGTCGAGCTGGCTTCTTGCTTCTTTCATTATCTTTCTATTTACTCTTCAATTTTGGGCAATCATCCTTGATGTGCCCTTCTTCGTTGCAATTGTAGCACCAGACTATCCTTCATTTTTGATGATGTTTACTTGACTGTGATCTGAACTTGTTAGATTTAAAAAATTATTAAAACGTCTTACCATTAACGTAGCTTCGTTTTTGTCGATTGACGCTTCAGAGTCGGGATCGTCCTTTTCAGCTCGTAGGGCAACGTTGAGGTTCGACTTCTCTACTGGTTTTTCTGCAAGTCGAGACTCGTGAAGTTCGAAAGTTGAAAACAAGTTTTCTAAACTACTTACCTCAAAGTCCTTAGAGATGTAGTAAGCATCTACTAAGGACGCCCATTCTGAATTCCTCGGGAAGGCATTGAGCTTGTATCGGATGGAATCCCGGTTGGTTACTTCTTCTCCAAGGTTCGTTAGTTGCGTTATCAGCTCCTTGATTATCGCTTGGAGTTGCGTTACCTTCTCACCGTTGTTCATCCGGAGGTTTTTTAGTTGTGTCCGGAGGATGTCGCGCCGCGCCAGCTTCGCTTCAGAGGTATCTTCGCGAAGCTCCAGAAATTTCTCCTAGAGATTTTTCACTGAGTTGTAGCTTTCGATCCAACTTACCTCCTGAGGTGGCAGAACGCTGAGGAGGTGGAATTCAGCTTTTCCGTTGGCGACGAAATTGGCTTGCTCCTTCTTGCTCCACGTGTTTTCTTCTTTGTCTTTAGGAGATGAAAGCCATATTTCATAGTAATTAAAATATCAAAGTCTGTTTTAAAGAATACCTCCATTTTTCGCTTCCATGTAGCGAAATCTCCGTCGAACTTCGGGGGATGAATGTTCGCGCCGACCATTGTCTTGATCTTAGTGCTTCAGACGGCGGTTAGTCCTTCTGAGGCTGTCAGGCTCTGATACCACTTGTTTGTGCAGCGGGGACCGACAAGAGGGGGGTGAATTGCCTGCAACTAAAATTATACCTTTCTCAAAGCTTTCCAACTCTTAAAATAAAGCAACACTTAATAACAAAACAAAAAAGACAGAAAGGAAATAAAACTCAGAACTTTAACCTGGTTACAACCAAGAGGGTTGTTAATCCAGGGCGATGAAAAGCGCAGTAAGAAAACTCATTCTCTGAAGGCGGAGAAGCCTTTTACACTTTGAGATCACAAAGGTTGCTTAAACAGGAATTGTAAAATACCGAAAAAAATGGCGAATAATGATAAGGGAATTTTTCGAAATTTTTAGAAATTTTCTGGGAATTTTTCGGAGTTCGTAAGACAGGTTTTGTTTCGGGTTCGGATTAAACCTGTTTGGGATACCCGTTTAATGGAGGAAATGCTTTATTTATAAAACATTTTCCTTTTCTTTTTATTTTCCCCAAACGCCGATCCCGGCCCTTATTCCTCTCTTCCCCGACGCGACCTCCCCTCTCCCTTCCTCTGTTCTCTCTTGCGGACGAAGCAAGCCGACGGTTCCGGCGGCTGTCGACCTCGACGGAAACCAGTGGAGTCACCGGAGCTTACTGGAGCACGACGGGACTGGTGGAGTACAGATCTCCTTCGGTCGAGGGGTTGTGGTTCGGTGGATTCAGCGACCGATCGTCGGCGATACAGCAACTAGGGCACGACGGGGGGCTTGATTCGTGTCGTCTCCTAGCCAATCGACCTTCCCTTTCCTCTCCTCACGTTGCTCACAGTGCGATCCACCCCTTCATTTGCCGGATTTGGATTGGGAGACGCCACCGAGCAGCGATCTTGGAGGTAAGGCATCGCCGGATCTTTGGTGGATTCAAAGGTTCGTTAGGTTAGAGTTCTTCTGGCATTGATCCTTCTGGTGCTGGTATTTCCTCTTGAGCAGATCTTGCACCTCCTATTCTTGTGGTGGATTGGGAGATTCGGTTGATGATGGTGGTGTTCTTGAGCTGTTGGGCAGAGGCTTGAAGGGTGTTGTTTGATTGTGATCTCTTGATCCCTACTTGAACCGGTTGATTTCAGTAAGTTGCTCTATTCTGTTCTGTTCTATTCTGTGGTGTTGATTCTTGATCGCTTTGAGATGTTTATTGCATCAGAAGTGGCAAGGATTGAATCCAGTGAGGACCTGTTTTGTGGATTTCAATTTGAGTGCTGTGGATTGCTCTTTGATCCGGCAACATCTTGTTTCAACAGCAACTTGAGCAAAGCAGTGAGGTTCTGCTGCTGTGGTGTTGGAAGTTGTGATCGTGAGGTGATTCCTAACAGCAATCTTTGATCCAACAGTCAATAGGTGCTGTGAATCGAGGTATGTGAAGGGATGTTGATACTTGATGTAAATGCATGGAATTGGGTTTATGTGTAGGTTTGATTAGAGGTTGTAGTAGATGTTGATTGTATCTGATCTAATGGATGATTAGGGGTTAGACAACTAACCCTAATTAATTGTTAGATTAGTTTAGAAAGGATAATGGTGACGTGATTAGGGTTTTTCCCTAATTGGTTATTAGGGATTTTATTTAGCTATTCTTTTGGATTTAGCTAAATAAAATATATATATTGTTTGATACAGGACTCGGATTCGAGACAGGCGTCTCGACGTTGGATTTGGCATGATACTACTTGATATTTGAGGCGGGTACCTCTTGACTTATCTTTTATGATATTGTCATTGGATATGCATAGTATTTTATAACTACAAGCAATGAATATGTTTGCCTTTGGAATGCCACTGTTTGATATCCATAGCATGTTAGATTTGTCACCTGTGAAGTATTCGTACTTATATCTCGTGATTTGTTACCATGAGTATCTTGCTGCCATGAGTACCTTATTGCCATGAGTATCTTAGTTTCTAGAGTGACATACCATGCTTTACTGAGGTTAGGGTTAGACTCTGGATTTTTGTTTCTGACATGTATATCCAAATTATCTGATACTTAGGTTTTTATGCCATGCTTGGATTGTGTATTTCTATTGGTATATCATATATGATTCGTGTACCTAGATCTTGTGGCTTTGATCTGTGCATATTGTAGGTACATATGCTATGGAAGGGGGATATGTTTAGGATCTAGGTTGTTATACCATAGAGGACCAGTATACCCTAGATCCGTGGATTTGACATACTGATACTGTGGTACCCATATTATGTATATATGGATTTTTCTTTACGCTGATCGGGACATTCCATACTTATTATGTTCAGGACATAGGTTTTTGATATTCTATCTGACCTGTGTACTCTAGATCTTGGTATGTGACCATCGATTTTACCGTACTCATTTTATACATATGGATATGGTTATGTTGATCAGTTTATGACCATGCTTAGTGTCATGCATCATGATTGCATGCTGCGCGATTGTCGGCTCTACTATGGTTGAGCACATCGCCAGTTACATGTACTGCACACACCACCACTCATGGATTAGTGGTATATCGGCAGGTGTGTGGCGGTTTTGCTGTTTGGCTCCGCTGGTCCGAGGACTCAGCGTGGTAGCCGGCAGACGTTCCGCTCTGTTGGCTCTGCATTTAGTGTAGCAGCGTAGTAGCCGGCAGGCGGTGGACTCTGTTTGGCTCCGTTGGTCAGGTGACTCAGCGTGGTAGCCGGCAGAGATACCTCCCCGTCATCGTGTACCGGGAGATGAGAGCATTGAGCTCCCCCATTTATGATTTGGGGTCACAGGACAGGAGTACTCCGACAGCATCCCGTCCACTCGGTCACTCATCAGGAGTAGTGACGACAGAGTGCACGGTTGTCACAGCCCTACCCACTCGGTCTCACCATTTATGTGTGAGATGACTGACTGGCGTCATGGGTGACCAGGACGCATCATTAGCATCATATGCATTGATGTATTTATATTTTTATGATTGTGTTTGCTGCATTTGGTTGCTGCATTTGGTTGCTGCATTTTGGTTGGATACATACTTTTGACCTGCATATAGGATTATTGACACTTTCGGTTTGACGACCCTTTTGTCTGGATAGGAGTTCCTGGTGAGTACAGCTTCCTCAGTTTTTGCGTATTCCCTATATATGATTAGGAAGCTGTATTCCATGTTTGTTGCTGTTAGATATATCTTATTACTCATGTCCATTGGTATTCGCTGAGTTGTTGAACTCACCCCCGTTGACACTATCTTTTTCAGGTAGCAGGTTATTTATTGTGTCGCTTGGAGCATCCTGTCTGCTGGTCCCCACGTCACATCAGAAGACTTATCGGTTTCACGTATGTTTTGTTTGTTTTATGTATCAGTTTGTTTAGCTCTGTATTCTGGTTTTATTTTTGGAGTGTTGATGTTGTTATGTGGTATTTTGTATTTGTTATTGGTTGTGTAAGCCTAGCTGGCTAGCAGTTTTGTGTTTGGTTTGTATATGGTTTCTGTCGTTTTTCGTTGTGTTTTGATTTTGGTACAGCCGAGTGGGCTGCTTTACTTATAACTGCGTGGTTGTGTTTTTATTGTATCAGCCGAGTAGGCTGTATCATATAACTGCGTGGTTGTGTGTATATTCCAGCCGCCTGTGGCTGATGTATATTGTGTATGTAGAAAGTTTCAGATTGTCCGCCGTACAGGGGAGGTGCTGCCGAAATTTCTTCGGACAGGGACTCCTCCGGGGCGTGACAGGAATTATAGAGTTACTTTTTCGTATCAATTCGTTGTACTTCTAAAGCTGCCCGAGACCCTCTTTATATAGGGGTTCTCGAGCTTATCAGATCACCTGATCCTTCGGGATCAGGTTTGACTCGCGAGGGTTCGGTCGACCGAACCTTCTGTACCTGCCCAACTTTTCGTCTAGGTACAGTCTCTGTGGATCAAGCTCAGGTTCGGTCGACCAATCCTTGTGTTCGGTCGATCGATTGGCCAACGGTCTTCCTCTGCGCTAGCCCGATGAAAATGCTCGACTCAGTCTCTGGATAAACTTGGGTTCGGTCGACCGATCATGAGGTTCGGTCGACCGATCACTTCACCGCTGGCTGATGTGATGCTGACGTGTCACCAACGGCTGACTTCGGTTAAAGAAGGGTTCGGTCGACCGAATCAATAGGTTCGGTCGATCGAACCGTTGGCAAGTCAACTTCCAGTTGACTTGCTCCGGTTCGGCTCCTTGGGTGATTGCGGCCATCCGGAATAGGACTCACCCAAACCCAGTTCCCGGCCTTCTCCTCAAGAAGGCTTCCGTTTGGCTTCTCGTCCCTCAAACGTCGTGCACGTTCTTCTCGCTCCACCGGAATACTCTTCCGCTGCTCTCTCGTTCTTCGGACGCACCGAGCCTGTCGGCTCCCTTCTCGTGCCGTCATTCTCGCTAGCTGCGTCTTCCGCTCGACTTCCTGCACTCCTAAGTTCCTGCACACTCAGATATAGGGATCAGACAAAACGCATGACCTAACCAACTTAGTTGATCACATCAAAACTACCACAGGGTCCAACAACATCTAGTATCTACTTGGCATGTATGCAAATATATCTCCAAAGATGTACCGCGCATCATATGCAACAATGAGTATGCATGCTCCATGGTCACCCCCGCCACCTCTCTAGACACCACGACCCCTGTATGGCCGAGAGGCTTGGGTTCGTGACAAACCGTACTAGCCTCTAGTACAAGCACCGCTATAGGCAGCCGAAGCGGACGGTCAGCTAAGTAGTTATATAACTACATATCTAAGGGTCCCTGACCACTCACATTTCTAGCCCTCTGACTACTGTACCCTCAAGACTCACTACTCCAGAGTGGTCGAGGCTGACAGAACACTGAGCGGCTGAATAAGCGCGACAGGACTAGCTCCACGCTACCACTCTCCAATAGTGGCTAAATGGACAACTATAAAAGACTGACAACCCTCTCAACCACAAGAGAGACGATAGTCGTCAGTATGCAATGAATGATGAACATGATATATATATATATATAATCATGATACGGACACCGTCATCATCCATTGCAAACTCAAACTCCACATGAGTGCCCCACAACATGGGTATAATCGTCATGATACCTCCACATATCCCACCAAACACATATATACAACTACACATGTATAATCAACCAAGAATCTCCAACAATCCCCCTAGATACATGTACACAGAACATAGGTACAATCAACATGTATCCTCCAGTAAACACATCAGACACGTGTATATACAACAAATATATATTCAACACAACTCCCCCAATCATCTCACCAGACAAATGTTTACACGACATACAAATGGACAATGATCATATAAACACCACCAACGAGGTATCCCCTACCATACATACTCTACATGTAAAAATACCACAGAGTATAGATAACCAAAGTGCAGACTGTATAAGAATTAAATAGATCATCACAAGGGTCAAGTATCAGTATCAAGCAGGAAAGCAACATACGAATACGATATAAGGTATAACAACCTAATCCATCAAATAAAACCATGCACTAAGCTCAATAAAAATCTACATAGAGCCAAGGAAGAAATACCTGCCTTAAAATGTAGATCATGCCAAGTAATCCCGCGTCGAGACACTCGTCCCAAATCCAAGTCCTGCAGCAATCAATATGTTTATATTTTATTTAGCTAAATTCATATGAATTAAATAGCTAAATAAAATCCCTAACCCAATAGGTTCACTCCAATCAAATCTGATCTCTGACTAATCTCCCAAAGCAACACATTCTTTATATTGAGAGAGGGAAGATGTAACAACCACCCTTTCTTACTACTACTCCCTAAGGGAGATTGTTACCTAACTATAACTTCACTCCTAGTGGCACTGACTCTATAATTAGAGTCAGGTAGATTTTATCACAGTTCAGAGGAATTCCTACCGAAAAATTTCGGCAGAGTCTCCCCTGTACCGGTGACCAAATCTATAATACACAAGATATATACACAGCCACATGCGGCTGGATCACAATTTATTCACAACCACGCAGTAATAAATCATATCGTAATCAAAAACTAATCTAGCAACATGAACTAAACTCAAGCTCCCCGAAAGAAGCATAATAAGCTACAATGCACATCAAACTCAATCATAAACTCAAAATTTCATAACAGAAATAGGGAAAAATAAACTAGACATAAACTCTAAATAAATAAGTCTTGCTAGTCCCCTCTGGACCTCTCCATAGTTCAGTCACCACACACATCCATCATCACCACCACCCTGTCGCCTCCCTTCATATCTTAGCTTTTCCTTTATCTGCAGTAGGAGGAAAGAAAACAAGATCTATAAGCGAAAACGCTTAGTAAGTACTAATCTATCTCACAAAACTCGAAATGCATAAATGAAATGCATAAGTACTGAAACTGAAATACTAAAACTATCTGCATATGCTCATGGTATACAGAAAATGAACTAGATACAAATCATACTCAGTATCAAGCAGAATAACAAGAAACTAACTATGTAAAACTTAGAATTAAAGAAAACTAACCATTCTTATTTATTCTAAGCTTGGAACTTATTTCATTTCTTGTATCCTTGTGTTAGAAATTAATCTTTTAATTTCTATCTTTTACTTTCTTCTTCTTTCTTTCTTTCTTTACTTCTTTACTTTTCTTTACTTTGGGCCCAGGCTTAGTACCATCTCATGCGCGTTCCCTAATAGGTTGGGGTTGCGAGCCACCAATCCTAAAAGAGCAGACCTCGGTCTACTAGGGCCAAGACCTCGGAAATGGTCACCTGGATTTGTTTAACGACAAGCTCTTGGATGTCGGGTACTAGCCTCTTGCTTGACTTACTTTTTATCTTTCTTATTCTTTTATCTTCCTTATCATCTTTTATTAAAGATTGTGGGAGTCCTTTAAATATACTTAACAAGTATGGGTGTATAATCAACTAACCATGCTATATAATAGAATAAAACAAGTAACTTAAAGCTTACTGATCATGCTATAAGCTAAACTAAAGAAAGCAATTTAAAGCCTTTGAATCATACGATGAAAACATGGCAAAGGATGTTATT
This sequence comes from Zingiber officinale, assembly GCF_018446385.1. Lineage (NCBI taxonomy): Eukaryota > Viridiplantae > Streptophyta > Magnoliopsida > Zingiberales > Zingiberaceae > Zingiber > Zingiber officinale. The sequence goes on along the minus strand of NC_055998.1, from coordinate 56,101,256 downwards.
TTTGTGCTTCTAAACATGCTGTAAAATCAAGTATGAAATGATTCTAATCATGCTGTAAAAACAAGTATAGAACGATACTTTAGGGCTGCTAACCCTGCTGTAAGTACATGGCAAGGATGACTACTCTAAGGCTTTTAAACATGCTGAAAAATAGAATAAAACATGCTACTTTAATCTTCTAAACATGCTATACAAAATAGGCAAAAACATACTACTTTAAACTTTCTAATCATGCTAGAAATAAGGCAAAAGGAAGCTAACTTTGGGCTTTCTAAGTATGCTGTAATAAATAGGTATAGGATGCTACTTTAGTGACTCCATTCATGCTGTAAAAATAGGCAAGGAATGCTACTTTAGGGCTTCTAAACCTGCTATTAAAACATGACAAAGAATACTACTTTAAGGCCTTTAAACATGCTATACAAAATAAGGTAACATGCTACTTTAAACTTCTTAAACATGCTATAAACGAAGCGTAAAGGAAACTAATTTCTTGGCCTTCTAAACATGCTGTGATAAGAGCAAAGAAACTAATCTAATCTTACTAATCACACTACAAAATGGAGCAATAGAAAACTAATTTGATCTTGCTAATCATTAGCAATGGATAATGGCTCATGCTTTACTATTAGCAAACAAAACTAAACAACAAGGAAATGATCTAACAGCATAGGAAAAATCTAAACAACATGCTAAACCCATTCAAATTTCCTTCTCCTCTTCTTTAACAAACCCATGGCAGCAAAGGTAGATTAACCAAGCTAGGGCAGCAAAAAAAAGAAATTAACTGTTCATGCTCATTAAGTGGCAAGGAAAACTAAACAATTTAATTTGAGTTTCATAGCAGCAAGGGAAATTACACATGCTCAACTAATTGCTAATGGGAACTACTCAAATTACTTAAAGCTTCTTCTCAGCTTCCTATAAGGACTCACGGCAGCACAAAGGGAAAGGGTTGATACCGTTCAGTCCACAGCAAAGAGCCAAATACAAACCGAGCACACATTTTAGGGCCACACGGCTTATCAATTCCAAGCTAATCATGTACAAGAAGTAATCTACTATGCCAGGTTCCAAAATTCTGTACAAAGCAAGGAAAACTATAGGAAGCTGTTACCCGCAGCTTCTGATCCCAATTGTACAGTAGACCCGAAACCACCTTGGTAAAGAAAATTCTGCACAACATGATCCTAAACAAGAGGAACCATATCCCTAACACAAGGAATTCGGCACAACCAAATCCGGAAGCAAGGAAGAAAAATTGAAACTCGGAGCAACTCCTACCGCAGGTGAGTAGTACTTACTTGCTTTCTTGGACTTACAACCGAGAAGAAGGGAAGGAGGGCTTCTAGGGCTCGGGTGGCGGCTTTTCCGGCGTGTTCTCGGAGCTCTCGACTTCTCTCCGTCGGGAACAGCCACCGTGGATGAAGGACGGTTGGAGGGAAGCTTCGCCGGCGTCGGAATCTCCAACCCTAGCTGCTCCTGGTTTCCGCCGCGAGAGGAGAAGAACCGCGCCGTCGTGAGGGAGAAGGGGAGAAACAATTTCGGGAGAAATTGTTTTGGGTTTTGGAAAATCAAAACCTAATTACCTTTAATATATAAGGGTTTTATTCCAAACTATACTATATCCTTATTTAACTCTATTTGAGATTAACATAAATCTCTTATCCCAGCTGGTCAAGCCGGTTTGGCTTGGTTTGGTCCGACCCGAGGTCGCGGGTTCGAACCTCTTCTCCAACACTTTTTGCTTAAACTTCTTTGGTTTTGTAGAAATACTAAACGACTTCCAAAAATTACGTAAAAATACTCTAAAAATTTCTAAAAATCTCTAGAATATTTTAAAGGCATTTCCAAATATTTTTATGGCCCTTTAGAACTTGAAATGGGAAAAATTGGGTCGTTACAATCCCCCATACCTTATAAAAAGTTCGTCCTCGAACTTAGAATAGCTCTGGATACTTCTGTCTCATACTGTCCTCCCGCTCCCAAGTGATTTCCTCGTGCTTCTGGTTCTGCCAGACGACCTTCACTAGTGGTACTTCTTTGTTTCTCAATCTCTTGACTGCTCTGTCCACTATCTGTGTAGGTCTGCTCTCATAACTAAGATCCTCTTGGATCTGCATTGACTGAGGTTGAATCACTTGGCTCGGGTCATGGAGACACTTCCTTAGCATGGAGACACTTCCTTAGCATGGAGACATGAAACACATTGTGTATTGCTGACATGTCTTGTGGTAAGTCCAGCCTGTAAGCTACTTTCCCAATCCTCTCTATGATCAGGTAAGGTCCTACCTAGCGAGGACTTAATTTGCCCTTCTTGCCAAATCTCATCACTCCCTTCATAGGAGCGACCTTGAGGAAAACTGAATCTCCTACTTGGAATTCCAATGGCCTACGGCGTGTGTCAGCATAACTCTTCTGTCTGCTCTGGGCAGTCTCAATTCTCTGTCTGATTTTCTGGATTGCTTGAGTAGTCTCATCTATCACCTCTGTCTGAATGCCCAACTCTGCTTCTATCTCTTTTCTCTCTCCTGCTTCTTGCCAGCATATGGGTGATCTGCATTTCCTGCCATATAGTGCTTCATAAGGTGCCATCTTAATGGTAGCCTGGTAGCTATTGTTGTAAGCGAATTCAGCTAAGCACAAATACTTGCACCAACTTCCTTTGAAATCTAGCGCACAAGCTCTGAGCATGTCTTCTAAAATCTGATTCACTCGCTCTGTCTGTCCATCAGTCTGCGGATGGAAAGCTGTGCTGAACTTGAGTTTGGTGCCTAGTGCATTCTGAACGCACTCCCAAAAGTGTGAGGTGAAGCGCCCATCTCTATCAGAAACGATAGATTTAGGAACTCCATGAAGTCTGACTACCTCTTTAACATATAGCTGGGCCAACTGCTCTATGGAGTGGGACACCTTGATGGCTAGGAAGTGAGCAGACTTGGTCAATCGGTCTACTATTACCCATATCGCATCATATCCATTGGTGGTTCTTGGAAGACCTGTTATGAAGTCCATGGATATATCTTCCCATTTCCATTCTGGTATTGGAAGAGGCTGAAGAACTCCTCCTGGTCTCTGGTGTTCTGCTTTGACTCTCTGGCATGTCAAGCAGGTACTGACATACTTAGCTACATCTCTTTTGAGTCCTGACCACCAAAACCTCTGTTTCACATCTTGGTACATCTTGGAAGAACCAGGATGCATGGAATATGGTGTACTGTGAGCTTCCTCTAAGATCTTCTTTCTCAGTTCCTCATCATTGGGCACGCAAATGCGACTCCCCTGATAAAGAATTCCGCTATCTGTCACTCTAAACTCTGAGTTGTCTTCTTTCTGTATCCCCTGCTTGATCTTCTGGATGTCCGGATCTTCACTTTGCTTTCTCTGTATCTCCACAAGCAATGTAGACTCTAAGGTCAATGCAGAGAGCTATCCTTCGATAATTTCAAGCCCAAAATCTGACAACTCCTTCTGCAGTGGTAGGGCTAGTGATGACAAAGACATCAGTGATGCACTAGATTTTCTGCTGAGTGCATCTGCCACTTTGTTAGCTTTGCCTGGGTGGTAGAGAATTTCACAGTCGTAATCTTTGACCAACTCTAGCCACCTACGCTGTCTCATGTTTAAGTCCTTCTGAGTGAAGAAGTACTTAAGACTCTGATGATCTGTGAAAATTCTACACTGGACTCCATACAAATAATGTCACCAGAGTTTAAGTGCAAAAACCACAGCTGCCAGCTCAAGATCATGAGTATGGTAGTTCTTCTCATAGTCTTTGAGTTGTCTGGAAGCATAAGCTATGACTTTTCCTTCTTGCATGAGCACCGCTCCTAAATCCATCTTGGAAGCATCACTGTAGATGTCGAAACTCTTGTTACTCTGTGGAACAGTCAGAATGGGAGCACTGGTCAATCTCTTCTTTAGCTCTTGGAAACTCTGCTCACATTTATCTGACCATTCGAATCTCTTGTTCTTTCTGGTGAGGGCTGTTAGCGGAGAAGCTATCCTGGAAAAATCCTCCACGAACTTCCTGTAGTACCCTGCTAGACCAAGGAAGCTTATGATCTCTCTGACGTTCTTGGGTCTACTCCAGTTGTTGACCGCTTCCACTTTAGCTGGATCCACTTGAATACCTTCTTTGGAAATAATGTGACCTAAAAACGCCACCTGATTTAACCAGAACTCGCACTTTGAGAATTTAGCATAAAGCTGCTTCTGCTGAAGAGTCTGCAGTACTATCCTCAAGTGCATGTCATGCTCCTCTGGGGTCCTTGAATAGACCAGAATGTCATCGATGAATACAATGACAAATTTGTCAAGATATTCTCTGAACACTCTGTTCATTAGGTCCATGAAGACCGCAGGTGCATTGGTCACTCCAAATGACATAACTACAAACTCGTAGTGTCCATATCTGGTTCTGAATGCCGTTCTGGGTATATCTCTTTCTTTCACCTTCAGCTGATGGTACCCAGAGCGCAAGTCTATCTTCGAGAACACCGTTGCTCCTCTTAACTGATCAAATAAGTCATCAATCCTGGGAAAGGGGTACTTGTCCTTAACTGCTACTTTTCTTAGCGCTTTGAGATCTATGCACATTAGCACAGATCCGTCTTTCTTCTTAACGAACGACTCTGGAGCTCCCCGGGGTGAATGACTAGGGCGAATGAAGCCTTTGTCAAGTAACTCCTGTAGTTGTTCTTGTGACTCCTTCCGCTCTGCTGGAGACATGTGATACGGAGCTTTTGAAATTGGACCGGTTCTAGGAACCAATTCAATCTCAAATCCATTCATTTATTGGGAGGTAGTCCAGGTAGATCTGCTGAGAACACTTCGGGATATTCGCAAACCACCCAAACCCCTCTCTGTCTTACCTTCTTTCTGTTCTTCTACACTTACTTGACTGGGGTCTCTGTTTTCCCACTGTCTTGTCTTCTATCTTGGCTGACTTGAACTCTATAAACTCCTCTTAGTGCTTGTTGGTGATAGAACTCTTCATAGAACTCTAACTGAAAATCTACCCAGCTCATCTGATCGGCTGCTCTCTTGGTCTTCATCCTCTCCCACCACATACGAGCATCTCCAGACAGGCAGAAAGAGGCGCACTTGACCTTCTCGACTTCTGGCCAGTCAAGAAGCTCCATTGTGCTCTCAAGTGTCTTGAACCAAGTCTGGGCATCCCAAGGCTCAGTCGTGCCTGAGAATCTTTCTGGTTTGAGCTTCAACCACTGGATAAGGTATGCTTCTTGTCTTCTAGGTGTTGTGGCGACTGCCAGGGCAACCGATAAGACTTCAGTCACCACTGGGGTTTCCACATTAATGGTTGGGGGAGTGGGAGTAGCTGGCTTCTGATTGGCCATTAGATTGGCAATCACTTGCTGTTGTTCTGCTACTTGTCTCTGGAGTTAGGCAACAACTTCAGAGAGATTGGGCTCAGTTGATCTAAGCTCTTCGTTCTCCTGATCTTGGTTCTCAGTACCAGCGGTACGAGGACGTCCTCTTCTTGACATCAAGTCAGGCAGAGGAAAAGAAAACTTACAATTATCACTATACTTTCTAGATATATCTTACTTATACATGATTCTTGACTTTCAACACCTATGAGTAGGTAAAGGCTTGATATCTTACTTTAACCCTTCTAATCATACTTAAATACGAATACAGACAAGGGAAACCAAATCTTCTATCTTACTTTAGTACTCAAAAAAATAAGTACTCTATACTGCAGTTAATAATAAGGAAAGCAGAATAAAGGAAGAATTTAAATACTTTCTAACTTGGAGACGGCAAGGATGATGCTGATGTGTGTGTGATGCTGGAGAATGGAACACTGCTCTGATACCAACTGTAACAACCACCCTTTCTTACTACTACTCCCTAAGGGAGATTGTTACCTAACTATAACTTCACTCCTAGTGGCACTGACTCTATAATTAGAGTCAGGTAGATTTTATCACAGTTCAGAGGAATTCCTACCAAAAAATTTCGGCAGAGTCTCCCCTGTACCGATGACCAAATCTATAATACACAAGATATATACACAGCCACATGCGGCTGGATCACAATTTATTCACAACCACGCAGTAATAAATCATATCGTAATCAAAAACTAATCTAGCAACATGAACTAAACTCAAGCTCCCCGAAAGAAGCATAATAAGCTACAATGCACATCAAACTCAATCATAAACTCAAAATTTCATAACAGAAATAGGGAAAAATAAACTAGACATAAACTCTAAATAAATAAGTCTTGCTAGTCCCCTCTGGACCTCTCCATAGTTCAGTCACCACACACATCCATCATCACCACCACCCTGTCGCCTCCCTTCATATCTTAGCTTTTCCTTTATCTGCGGTAGGAGGAAAAAGAAAACAAGATCTATAAGCGAAAACGCTTAGTAAGTACTAATCTATCTCACAAAACTCGAAATGCATAAATGAAATGCATAAGTACTGAAACTGAAATACTAAAACTATCTGCATATGCTCATGGTATACAGAAAATGAACTAGATACAAATCATACTCAGTATCAAGCAGAATAACAAGAAACTAACTATGTAAAACTTAGAATTAAAGAAAACTAACCATTCTTATTTATTCTAAGCTTGGAACTTATTTCATTTCTTGTATCCTTGTGTTAGAAATTAATCTTTTAATTTCTATCTTTTACTTTCTTCTTCTTTCTTTCTTTCTTTACTTCTTTACTTTTCTTTACTTTGGGCCCAGGCTTAGTACCATCTCATGCGCGTTCCCTAATAGGTTGGGGTTGCGAGCCACCAATCCTAAAAGAGCAGACCTCGGTCTACCAGGGCCAAGACCTCGGAAATGGTCACCTGGATTTGTTTAACGACAAGCTCTTGGATGTCGGGTACTAGCCTCTTGCTTGACTTACTTTTTATCTTTCTTATTCTTTTATCTTCCTTATTATCTTTTATTAAAGATTGTGGGAGTCCTTTAAATATACTTAACAAGTATGGGTGTATAATCAACTAACCATGCTATATAATAGAATAAAACAAGTAACTTAAAGCTTACTGATCATGCTATAAGCTAAACTAAAGAAAGCAATTTAAAGCCTTTGAATCATACGATGAAAACATGGCAAAGGATGTTATTTTTGTGCTTCTAAACATGCTGTAAAATCAAGTATGAAATGATTCTAATCATGCTGTAAAAACAAGTATAGAACGATACTTTAGGGCTGCTAACCCTGCTGTAAGTACATGGCAAGGATGACTACTCTAAGGCTTTTAAACATGCTGAAAAATAGAATAAAACATGCTACTTTAATCTTCTAAACATGCTATACAAAATAGGCAAAAACATACTACTTTAAACTTTCTAATCATGCTAGAAATAAGGCAAAAGGAAGCTAACTTTGGGCTTTCTAAGTATGCTGTAATAAATAGGTATAGGATGCTACTTTAGTGACTCCATTCATGCTGTAAAAATAGGCAAGGAATGCTACTTTAGGGCTTCTAAACCTGCTATTAAAACATGACAAAGAATACTACTTTAAGGCCTTTAAACATGCTATACAAAATAAGGTAACATGCTACTTTAAACTTCTTAAACATGCTATAAACGAAGCGTAAAGGAAACTAATTTCTTGGCCTTCTAAACATGCTGTGATAAGAGCAAAGAAACTAATCTAATCTTACTAATCACACTACAAAATGGAGCAATAGAAAACTAATTTGATCTTGCTAATCATTAGCAATGGATAATGGCTCATGCTTTACTATTAGCAAACAAAACTAAACAACAAGGAAATGATCTAACAGCATAGGAAAAATCTAAACAACATGCTAAACCCATTCAAATTTCCTTCTCCTCTTCTTTAACAAACCCATGGCAGCAAAGGTAGATTAACCAAGCTAGGGCAGCAAAAAAAAGAAATTAACTGTTCATGCTCATTAAGTGGCAAGGAAAACTAAACAATTTAATTTGAGTTTCATAGCAGCAAGGGAAATTACACATGCTCAACTAATTGCTAATGGAACTACTCAAATTACTTAAAGCTTCTTCTCAGCTTCCTATAAGGACTCACGGCAGCACAAAGGGAAAGGGTTGATACCGTTCAGTCCACAGCAAAGAGCCAAATACAAACCGAGCACACATTTTAGGGCCACACGGCTTATCAATTCCAAGCTAATCATGTACAAGAAGTAATCTACTATGCCAGGTTCCAAAATTCTGTACAAAGCAAGGAAAACTATAGGAAGCTGTTACCCGCAGCTTCTGATCCCAATTGTACAGTAGACCCGAAACCACCTTGGTAAAGAAAATTCTGCACAACATGATCCTAAACAAGAGGAACCATATCCCTAACACAAGGAATTCGGCACAACCAAATCCGGAAGCAAGGAAGAAAAATCGAAACTCGGAGCAACTCCTACCGCAGGTGAGTAGTACTTACTTGCTTTCTTGGACTTACAACCGAGAAGAAGGGAAGGAGGGCTTCTAGGGCTCGGGTGGCGGCTTTTCCGGCGTGTTCTCGGAGCTCTCGGCTTCTCTCCGTCGGGAACAGCCACCGTGGATGAAGGACGGTTGGAGGGAAGCTTCGCCGGCGTCGGAATCTCCAACCCTAGCTGCTCCTGGTTTCCGCCGCGAGAGGAGAAGAACCGCGCCGTCGTGAGGGAGAAGGGGAGAAACAATTTCGGGAGAAATTGTTTTGGGTTTTGGAAAATCAAAACCTAATTACCTTTAATATATAAGGGTTTTATTCCAAACTATACTATATCCTTATTTAACTCTATTTGAGATTAACATAAATCTCTTATCCCAGCTGGTCAAGCCGGTTTGGCTTGGTTTGGTCCGACCCGAGGTCGCGGGTTCGAACCTCTTCTCCAACACTTTTTGCTTAAACTTCTTTGGTTTTGTAGAAATACTAAACGACTTCCAAAAATTACGTAAAAATACTCTAAAAATTTCTAAAAATCTCTAGAATATTTTAAAGGCATTTCCAAATATTTTTATGGCCCTTTAGAACTTGAAATGGGAAAAATTGGGTCGTTACAGAAGAAGCAAGTGGGTTCAGGTGAGGAGAGGAGGAAATGGCGATTTGGGGGGAAAAGAATAAAAGAAAATGAATTTATAATTGAAAACATTTTCTCACTTAAACGGGTATCCCAAACAGGCTTTATCCGCGCCCGCCGATCGATCCCCTCAAAACCCGTCATACGAGCTCCGATAAATTCCCAGAAAATTTCTAAAAATTCTGAAAAAAATTCTATAAGGCTATTTCTCAAATAGCCTTATTAATGAAATTTTTTCAATATCTTACAACTAGAAGAAAGAAGGCACTCAAAGTGACTTGGGACGAGTCATCTTTGGAAGAATTGGACAATGACGAATCAAAGTATCACAACTACCTCACGCTGATGGCAACTAGACCCGAATTGGAAATCGACTCAGATCAAGACAACGCGTCTGAATACGAGTCAAGCCATAAGTCCGTACTCTTTTTTGATGGTTCCAATGAAGTGCAATCTATTTTAACTACAAAATTCTTAAAATTATTACATATCTTAATAAGCAATTAATTAAATATGAAAAACAAAAAAACACACTCCTTAAGAAAAATCAACACCTTAAGGAACAATTTAACTCCCAAACAGAAAACACTAACTCAACTCAAGTTGAAAGACTTGAAGAAGAAAACTCTAAATTGAAAACTGAAGTAACAAATCTAAAAGAATTGCTTGAAAAATTCACAACCAGATCTAAGTACCTAGATATGATACTTGAATCACAAAGAGTTGTGTACAATAAGTCTGGACTCGGATACAAGTCTAACTCGACTAACAAAACCTTTATATCTCTAGTCGCCTAAACCAAGAATCAAACCAAAGCCTGAGATTTGAAAGTGTGCCTAACCATATAAATAAGACTCATTCAATACTATGTGCCTAAAAAATAAAATACACTAACTAAAGTCAAACCAAAATAAACCAAATAACTCAACCTTAATCTCAAAAATTAAACCTTCAAAACCAAATTCTAACCTAAAGAATAAAATCAAATCAAATAAATCAAAACTAAACCTAAATTAAATAAATAAAAAATTAATCTAAACTTTAACTCTAACCAAGTCTATTATAAGTATAAAGCAAATCAACACAAACCTAAAAACCTAAACTTAAAGTTCAATAATTCAGGGGGAGGCTTCAAATTAGTTGACACATCCAAAATAATAATTTATCCAGTTGGGTAATTAGGACTAGGTACTGGAGAAGTTTTGGATAATAGTAGGTTAGAGAAACTCTATCTATGCATTTCTAGGAAGATATGATTTTGACCTGGTACATTTAGCTTAGTGGAACTAACTAAAACTATCCTTTACTAATCCTAACTGGTTAGACCAAAGTTTTGTATTAAGTTCAGTGGATAGAACTATTTAAAAAATTTTAAAGGTGTGGTTACTCTATTGATGTCCAGGTGACTTACCATAACTTAGACGTTTGTCCAAAGAATATTTGTTTTTTGAATCTAAAGCTAAACTTAACTCTAACACAAGTTAAACCAAACCCTGATATTTAACTTAACTCATCTCACAAAATTATATAATTTTTTGATTGAAAATATAGATTGGGTGAGATGAATAAAGATAAATTAAAATTAAAATTAAAATTAAAATAAAATTAAAATTAAATTAAATTTAATTAAATTAAAATTAAATGAAATAAAATTAAAATTAAATTAAAATAACTAAAAAGATTTAAAATTAATTGAATTAAACCCTAAATATTAATCCACTTAAGCTTTAAAATTAAGTTAACTAAACATTAATCTAACTCAACACAAACTTAACTTAACAAGCATCTCACAAACACTCTAGGTCTACCTTGTTAATGTATTCAAAATTTAGAATGCTGTGAGATGTGTAGGCCTTTTGCTTGGACTTTAGATACTTATATCAATACATCAAAACAAGTCTAGACTATAAATACAACAATACATTGTTAAAGTTAAATAGCCCTTTTTAAGCAAATTTTTAGCTGGACATTAGTACTTTAATTAACTAACTAAGTGAATACTATTATCTTCTGATAGTTAGTTAGTAACTAATAATTACACATTTAAGGATAATTTTTAGATGAGTTTTATTTTCAAGGGGAGGATATTTGAAAACTCCTTTCAAAAGAGTTATATTTCAATTTTTTTTTCAAAGTGTTGATTTAAAAATTATTTTGAAACCTTACTGAAACTAACTTTATAAATGATTAAAAATAATATCTATTTTGAAAAATAAAATGAAAATATTTTGCAAATTGCATTAAAAACTGCTTATAAATACTTTAAAAAATATTTTTAGAGATGTTTTCGAAAACACTTTGAAAATTTTTATTTATCTTTACAAAATGTTTTAATTTTCAAACATTGGAAAACCATTTGCAAAATTTGTTATTTTTGAAAATTTCTTTCAAAATTTCCTTAATTACTTTGAAAACTTCTTTGAAAGGATTTTGCAAAGTCTTTATGTAAAATGTTTTTAAAACTATTGTATAAATTATTTTAATAAACTTGCTTTAAAGGCATTCTTGAAAAATGTTTTTTTTTTAAAAAAAATATTTGGAAATACTTTGCAAAATGTTTTTGCAAAATTTTAAAATTATTTTATAAATTTTGAAAAACTCCTTTCAAGTTACCTTGAAATATTTTCATTTACTCCTCGCTACAATAAACCTACAAGTTTTTCTAAAAAAATTGTACCTTTGTAAAATTTATTTACTTGAAATGGTTGTTTTTAAAAACTCATTTTCAAAGTTACTTTTTAAAACTTGAAATCATTATTTAAAAACTTGTTTTGAAAAACTAAGTTTGCAAAATCTGTTTATTTTGCTAAAACTTTACTTAAGTTGTTCAAAAATTAAATTTAAATTGGTAAATAGAACAACTTCTTAATTGATATGCTCTATTTCTGCTTAATGCATTGCATTATTTTTTTGATGTATAACCAAAGGGGGACGATAGTGGATTAGGTTTGAAAAATAAACTCAGTTTACTTAATTTTTTAATGCTTTCTTAATTATATTTTTTTTTCTAACTGTAACCAAGATTGTTATTACATCAAAAAGGGGAAGATTGTTGAGGTAGGTAATACTGATAATTAGGTTTTGATATATGACAAATAGGTTAAAGTTAGATATGTCATTTGTCTAACCTTTTTACCAAGTGTGTAGGACTTGATGGGTCTAAAGGATCGGAACACCAGGCTAAAGTCCAACTAGGTTGATAGCTGGTACGAAGTCCAGATTGGTTGAGATCTAGTAGAAGGAAGTCCAGCTAGGTTGATAACTACCATGAAGTCTAGATCATTTAGATTTGGCAGGAGGAAGTCCAGATTGGATAAAATCTGTCAAAAAGTGTTGGTGGGTCAAGGGACCTGAAGTCTACAATGGATAAGTGGAGGTAAGAAACTATAGGAGAGATTTAGTGAGGATGTGTTCTCAATTAAGGGAACAATAAGCGTCGGTCCAGCTTAGGTCCATTTAGAAAACCTAAGTTGAGATCTTAACTAGATCCTAGTCTTGGGAAGACATTATCTAATTAATACTTCTATCTTACTATGCTAACTTTATTTTGCAGGATAAACATATTATACTTTCCTAGACTAACTCAACTCTTTTTTTTAGGAAAGAAAAAGGGATTCGGGCGCCTTGACTCTGGGCACCCAGAGTTGGTCCGAGTTCTTGGACCAACTTTACTTGTACAGGTACCTAGCTTGGCACCCAAGCAGTTTGGGCGCCCAGAATTAGTCCAGACACTTGGACCAAAAAAGTTAATCCAGAAGCTTAGTTGGAGCATGTCAATTGGCCGAACCCATATCAATGATCCAAGCGCCAGAGGGATCTGGGCACCCGGAGGGGGTTCGGGTGTCCGGAGGTGGATAAACTTTGAGGATGAAGTTTCGGCGAGAGTTCGCCATGTGAGTATAGTCCAAGGGCTCGAGAGGGGATCTAAGTGCCTAGACAAGGCTATTAATGGTGCCTTCGACCAACGTCATGAAGGCAACAAGTACGCCGACGTTTTCTCTTGCGCACTACTCCAAAAAGGCTTATACGATGTTGTAACGCTCCTCCGACAATCGCCAATCAAGTTCTATTTACTTTCTCTATTATCGGTAACCTTCATTATAGTTCTTGTGCTTAAATTTTGTAATATTTTGAACTACTAGTGGATTTTTCAATGAAAGCATTCAACGAGTGCGGGCCTTAGAGTAGGAGTCGTCGAAGGCTCCGAACCAAGTAAAAAATTACTTGTGTTAGCGTTTACCTTTGTTTTCTTTCTCACTTTCTTTTTTGATACATCCATTTCATACTTAATTTTGTAAAAATAAAAGACAAGTTTTTAAAACACGTGATTCACCCCCCTCCCACGCATTCACCATCCAATATATTTTACTAGTTAGAGTTTGCTAGGGAATCATCCATCGACGGATAAGGATCGTCTACCTTACGAATAACCATGGAGTAGGAGCATTACCTCCTAATCATGTTAAATGAAACGTGTCATTAGATTTTGTTCTTCTTGTTTATTGTCTTTTAGGGTTAGCTTTCATTTTATACTTGTTATTTTATATTTTCATTGCGCTAACAAGTATAGGAAGTGAACATAGAGGGTGGCCATCTATTCACCCCCTCTAGCCGGTGTTAAAGGTCCCAATAATTGGTATCAAAGTAGGGCCGCTCTTTATTGGACTAATTACTAGGAGGAACAAATGCTAGAGGAAGAAGATGGAGTCAAAAAGACCATTAGGATGAGATATAAGGATCCCACCTCCATATGATCGAGAAGACTTCAAGTATTGGAGGAAGCTGTTGGATCGTGACGTACATGAGAGGTGGGGGGGGGGTGAATCATGTGATTTTCAAAAACACTTCTTTGTCGATTTTAAAAACACGAGTATGTAGCAGAAAGTAAGGAGTTCAAAGATAAGAAAGTATGAGAAGAACACAAGTGATTTTTTACTTGGTTCGGAGCCTTCGGCGACTCCTACTCCAAGTCCCGCGGACCTATCGATGGACAATTCACTAAAAACCTCTTTTGATACCCCCGAAAGAGAGAATCAAGTACAAAAGAATTAGGTTACGTGCAACAAACTACACTTCCCCTTTTATAAAGATTAAGTACAGAAAAAAAATGTTACCAACACTCTTTAGGTATTGAAATGAGGTACTTCGTGCAGATGTCTGACTACCGGGCATGATTGGAACTCCTCAAAGTAGTCGCCGGGCTCAGCAGCTTGACAGTAGAGTTGCAGCAGGAACCAGGAGTAGTCGGAGACTCAAATGTGTGCACAGTAGCTCATATGTAGTTGTTGTTCCAAAGCCTCCTCGAAACTGCCTTATAAAAGGCTTGGAAGGTGTCTTCCAAAGGCCTTGAAGGCACCTCTAATGGGATAGAATTTATCCCAACATCGCTACTCCTTATCTGCAAACCAGACAAATTTTATCCGTGGAAGGCGCCTTCTATAGCCATAGAAGGCGCCTTCCATGAACAGTACCGAGACGCCTTCCATAGCCATGGAAGGCGCCTTCGGGTACTATTCACCCGAAGGTAGCTTTGCTTCTTTGCTTGTTTTCTTGCCCTACAACAAATGTATTAGTCCAAAATACCCTACAAGACAAGTGTTAGCACGATATAAAAAATAGTGTAATAAGTTCCTATCCTCCCAGGACTAGGAACTAGTTAAGGTCTCATTTTAGAGATTCCAAATGGATCTAAACTGGACTGAAATCTATTGTCCCTCAATTAGGACACGTCCTCACAGTCACTCTCCTCCAGTGACTTACTTTTACTTACCTTTTGCTAGACATACGGTCAGCCTGTCGACCAATCTGGATCTCATGCCAACTATTCGGTCAGCCCGTCGACCTAGCTGGACTACGTGCTAGCTACTCGGTCGACCCATTGACCTAGCTAGGTTTCGTGCCAGATATTCGGTCAGCCTGTTGACTTATCTAGACTTTGTGCCAGCTATCTAATCGGCCCGTTGATCTAGCTAAGCTTCGCACCAGTTATCCGATCAGCTCGTCGACTTACCTGGATTTCTCCTACACACTTAGTTAAAGTGTTATATCACAACAAAACTAACTTAACCTACTTTATCATTCATCAAAACCTAAGTTAGACCGTTAGTGCTAACCGCACCAACAATCTCTCTCTTTTTGATTCAATGATAATCTGGGTTAAGTTAGTGAAAAATATGCAAAAATAACTGAGCAATGAAATAATTTTGATTTAGTTAGGTTGGTGTTTTGTCTAGTATTTTGCTAACTTAATCCACCTAACGCTCCCCCTTTGATATTCATCAAAAATAATAAGCATAGACAAGTTTGGGAAAAAGTGGCTAAGTAAAGGAAGAAAAAATTTTAATAACAGAAAATTTTCAGGGTTACTGGGGAAGTTTAAACTTATAAAAATAACTTGTTCAAAAATAAAGATTTTCAATAAAGAAGTTAGAAAAAATTTTCAAAGTCTACTAATTTCACATAATTTTTTAAAATTTACTATTTTTTCATTAGATTTGAAAATACTAGAACAGAGTTAGAAGATTAAAGAAATAACATTTTCAAAATAAAAAGTTTGGAAAATATTTTAAAAATTTTGTATAACTTTCAAAACATTTTGAAAAAGCATTGAAAAAGATAAAGGGGACATTTTAAAAATGTCTTTTCAAAAATTTATGTTTTCAAAAATAAGATGATAATATTTTAAAGTATAACTTTTCAAAGAATTTTGGAAAATTTTTTGAAAATGAATTTTTGAAAAAGATATAAAGGAAAGTTTTCAAAAATCGAATGGTAAAACTTTAAGTAAGATTTTAAAAAATTAATTTTTTAAAGCTATTTTTAAAACTTATTGTTTTAATTTTAAAAGAACTTTTGAAAAGGTAAAAAATTTAAACACAATTTTGTAAAATATGTTGAATAGTAATTCTCTCCCCTGAACCTGACATCACTTTCAAATAAAATAACTAGAAAGCATCCTTATCTATCTAACCATCAGGTACTTACTAACTATCAGAAGATAGCAGCTTTCACTTGGTTAGTCAAGTTAAGTTTAGTTTATTCAGTCAGTGTTTGATTAATCTGAGCATCTTAACCTAATTACTGTAAGTTTTATTTTTAACGCCCAAACTTGTATTGATGCACTGATATAAGCATCTTTAAGTCCAGGCAATCTTCCTATGCATCTCACCCCTTTCTAAGTTTAACAATACACAAGTAACGCAATCCTACTGTGTTGGTGAGATGCTCAAGTTCTAGATCTATAGGAGCATGTTTTCTAAGGGTTTGATTTAGACTAAGGTTAAAATTGATTTTGAAAATTCTAAAAATAGGGGATTTTGAGAAATATAGATAAAAATTTCTATCCTAGAATTTTAAAGAAAATTTTGAAAATAATTTTGAAATTAAGAATCCTAGTCTATTAAGCACATTCCTAATTTATTAAATAGATCAAAATAAACTGTCTATAAATAGCAAGTTAAATATATACAATGAATAGTAATGTATGTAGTCTGATCAAGTCTGATCATTGTCAGCTGGAGGTGGAGGTAGGGGTCCCTCGGGTAGAATCTGAAGGATCTTAGCTAGTCTGGTGATCATGTCATCTCAGAGAGAAGTGATCCGGAGGTCATCTCCCCCCGAAGTGTGCTGAAACCATCAGAGACTGACTGTCGAATCTGCATGGAAGAATCCTCGATATGAGCGAGTCGATTCTCGATGGGCAGTGAAGTAGAGGGCTGGGTCGAAGTCGAGGGTTGTGCTAGAGTGGAAGGTTGTCTAAATATCTCCTCAACCGTGAACTCTAGCCACTCATCTCCCTTGGCTGGAACAAAAAACTCATCCTCGACTGGAGCAGTTGCCTGTGGGCCACTTCTCCAGGCTAGGATCCCCTATGCAATGATGTCTATATGTACTAGAGCTAGCTGACACTGTCCAACCTCATCAAATGCACTAAGGGAGCTAGACGCATCCTAGGTCATATCTACTCCTATGGTGGAAAATATATATGTCAGGATGTGACAATAGGGTATATGAACCTGACGCCTAGTAACTAGACTAGATGCATGTATGACATTATGAAACATATGTAATGTAATGCCAATGTCTAGACGTTGACAAAGAGTATACAAAAAGAAAGAGTGGGAGGGTCACATCATCACAACGTCGTGAGATGTGATCGGCAAAATGCAGATAGTCAAGACTCGATAAAAGATATAGTCCTGGACCCTAAGAGAGAGTGACCTGAAGTTAGTCACTATAGGTGTTCTCTCCTCCCCTAAAAAAATACATATAGATGGTGTCTAATGTAATATGGGAGTAGGAACTCACCAAATGGTAAATCCCTACTAGGGTAACACAAAAATGGGCATGTTGACCTCCTAAATCCTAAACTATCATATAATAAGATGGGGGAAAAGTGAAAATCCTTTCCACCAACTCTGGTGGAGTAGGTCAGGTCATCTATCTTTTCTAAGTTATTATAGAACTGAGCACATAATTCGAGATTTACTGCATGGCTACAGTAAACCAATTTTTCTAACTAGTAGTGCTCAATAACCTGGACGATAGGAGGTGCAATACTGGCGAAAAAAGTCCTACTCAAGTATCTAGACTTCAATGGAACATATGTATGCTGTAAAAAGGACAATCTAAATTGCTCAATAGGGAATCTTGCATCAATAGATGGGGCATTGCTAGTTCTAGGGTCAACATGTCATTTCTTCCTAATGTTATACAAACATACATGTAAAAAAAATGTATATAAAATAAGTATTGAAGCAATATACTAAGGTAGATTATACCTAGGAGACATTTTTGAAGGTTGTGGAGGGGATGATGATGAAAAACGGGGCTGGAAGGTGCCTTGGTGTGGCTGAAATCACGAAAAACAACAAACAGAGACGACCTCTGTTCGCTGGAAAATTCCAGTTTGAAGGCGCCTTCAATCCGTATGAAGGGTGCCTTCCATTACCCATGGAAGCCACCTTTTATCAGTGGAAGGCGCCTTCCACCGCTATGGCGGAATTTTTCCCCGCCGCTCCTGAAGGCGCCTTCATTCGATGTTGGAGGCGCCTTCGGGAGGCGCCCTCTAGGGGCGCCTTCGTTTTTTTGTGTGTTTTTTTTAAAACTAATTTTTTAAGTTAAAATATTTTTTTTAAATTTTAAGCTAAAATAATTAAAATAATCTTTGTTAAAAAATAAATTTTTTAAAATATTTTTTAAGTTAAAATAATTTTTAAGTTAAAATAAATTTTAAAATAAATTTTAAGTTAAAATAATTTTTAAATTTAAATAATTTTTATGTTAAAATAATTTTTAAAATAAAATTTAAAAATAAATTTTAAAATAATTTTTTTGAATAATTTTTAAAATAATTTTTAATATAAATTTTTATGTTAATTTTTAAAATAAAATTTTAAGTTAAAATAATTTTTTAAGTTAAAATAATTTTTAAAATAATTTTAAAATATTTTTTAAAATTAATTTTTAAGTCAAAATTTTTAAGTTTAATATAATATAATAGAATAGAATATAATATAATATAATATAATATAATTTAGTTTAGTTTAGTTTAATTTAATTTAATTTAAAGTCCTTAATCATTTCACTGATCTATGTTTTCAATCAGGGAATCCTATCATTTTTGTAAGATGAAGTTAAGTTCAATTTTTAGGGTTTGGTTTAACTTTGTGTTAGATTTAGGTTTAGCTTTGGACTCAACAAACAGGTATTTTTTGGATAAACTTCTAGGCTATGGTGAGTCACCTAGACATCATTAGAGTAACCATGCCTTTGAGGTTTTTCAAATAGTCCTATCCACTGAACTTAGTACAAAACCTTTGGCTAACTAGTTAGGATCCGTAAGGGGTAGCTTCAGTTAGTTCCACTCAGTCAAATGCACCTGGTCGAAGCCATATCTTCCTAGACATGCATAGATAGAGCTTCCCTAACCTACTATCATCCAAAACTTCACCAATACTGTAGGTCAAGTTATACTTTGTCCCTTTTTAAGCTAATCCTAATTATCCCACTAGCTAGGTTAGTTTTGAATGTGTCAACTAGTTTGGAGCCTTCCCTTGAATTATTGATCTGGATTAAATTTTATTTCTGAGTTTATGTCGATTACTTTTCTAATTGTAATGAACTTGATGATAGTTTGGGTGTTTGATTTAGTTATGTAGTTATTTCTATTATTTGATTTTAGTTTAGTTGATTTAATTTTATAGTTAGGATTCTGAATTGGTTTATTTGTTTTTACATAAGATACTTTATTTTTAGGTATATAGTATTGATTAATTCCTACTTGCATGGTTAGACACGCTTTCGGAACCCAAGCTTTAGTTTGTGTTTTATGTTGAGTTATTAGTGACATAAATGATTTATTTATTGAATTTGGCTTGTAACCAAACTTAGATTTATTGTATACTACTTTTTGATTAGTTAATATTAAGTCTAAATTTTTAGATCTAGTTGTGAAATTTTCTAACAAATCTTTAAGTTTGTTAATTTCAATTTTTAGTGTTGAATTTTCCTCCTCAAGTTTTACGACTTGATTTGGATTTGTTTTTTTAATTTGTTCCTTGAGTTGTTGGTTTTCCTCAAGGAGCATTTTATTTTTATTTTCTTGTTCAGTTAATTTTCTATTTAAACAAGAAATGACTTTAAAAAACTTTTTGCTTAAATTAAAGTTTACCTCATCGAAACCTTCGGAAACGAGTATGGACTCGTGGCTCGACTCAGGTTCGGACCTGTCTTCCGATTCATCCTCCGATTCTGATTCGCGGGCCATCAACGCAAGTTAGCTTCGGTGCTTCTGCTCTTCAACTTCTGATTCCTCTGAAGATGATTCGTCCCATGTTACTTTGAGTGCCTTCTTTTTAGTTGTCTTGGTTTTGTCATTCTTCATCTTTGTCCACTCGTTCTTGTAGTGAACCTTCTTGTTGCATCTGAAGTAGGTCACATTATTTGGTTCAGTAGTAGAGATGATCTTTTGTAGGTCTTTTCTATTGAAGTTCTTCTTTTTCCTGGTAAACATTTTTCTTACCAAGTTCACCAGGTGTTCTTCGTCTTCTAAGTCTTTGTCAGACTCACCTTCAGATTCAGGCTGGGTTTTTGACTTTTCCTTGGAGGAACCTGCAAAAAGGGAAACACCATTCTCGGTTCTGGCGTTAGTTTGCTCGTGTAGCTCAAGTTCACAAAATAATTCGTCTAACTTTAATTTTGAAAGATTCTTCTAAATTTTGTAGGCATCCACGATGGATGTCCACAGTGCATTTCGAAGAGATGTGTTTAGGGCGTACCTTATTAAATTGTGATTCTCCATTTGGTGGTCGATGGTGTGAAGCCTGTTGAGGATATCCTTTATCCTCACGTGGAGTTGACTCACTGATTCTCCTTCCTACATTTTTATATTAAATAATTTATTTAAATAAAGATCTCGTTTAGTTACCTTAGCATCGCTAGTTCCTTCGTGGAGTTCAATGAGCATATCCCACAGTTCCTTCGCATTTTCGTGTGGGCCCCCTCGGTTCAGCTCTTCCTTCGTTAGCCCGCATTGTAGTGTGTTGAGGGCTTTGAAATCCGTCTGGGCTTTCTTCTTCATCTCTGGGTTCTAATGTTTCGAGTCCATTTGATTTCCGGAGTTGTCGACTGGAGCCTTGTAGTCTCAGTGACGTTGAACCATTGATCGAAGTCTGTCTTCAGGTAGACTTCCATTCGCTTCTTCCAATATGGGAAGTTATCACCATTGAATAGGGGAGGTCGGATGGTGCTATAATCCTCGGTCTGGGCCATGAATTATGCACACAAAGAGAGAAGAGAGAGGCTCTCAAGACTTGGCCTTGGATTAGTAGTGTGGGAGAAGGAAAAAAATACTACGATTGAATTAGTGTTACACCAATTCAGATTAATTTGCTACTAAATATAATTTTCCAAAGAGATAATTATACCAATTTGGATTATGTCGAAAAGCTCAAAAAAAAATAAAAAGAAAAATTACCCCCATTACCTGACTGGTGGTTGCACCAAATCCAGAGCGGCTCCGATACCACTTGTTGGTGTTGGATCTCGTAAAGTTCACTAGAGGGGGGGGGGGGGGGGGAATAGCAATCTTTAAGAATTCGAAAATCAATTAGAGTATGCAGCGAAAATAAGGAAAGTAAGGGCAACGCTAACACAATCAATTTTACTTGGTTCGGAGCCTTCGTCGACTCCTACTCCAAGGCCCGCACTCGTCGAGTGCTTTCATTAGGCAATCACTAATAATTCACAAAAATGATTACAAAATAAGTATAAGAATTATTAAACTAATACCAATAACAAGAAAAAGGAAATGAGTCATAGGTTGTCAGAGAAGCCTCGTAGCATTGCAGGAGCAGAGCGCAACAAAGCAGTCGTAGAAGAAGTTATTGTTTGTAGCTTTAGAGGAAGGCTTCTTTTATAGGAGTGCTCCGGGCACCCGGATTCCTTCCGAGCGCCCAGACTGTGACGTCAGCCCAGCCAATCAGCGCGCTCCACGTTTGCGATGAGATAGACTTTTGCCTTCCGGGCGCCCGGACCACCATTTTCCAGAAACTCATTTTCCTGCAAGAAAATGTTAGTCCGAGGCAAAATAAAAGTTATACTACCCTGCAAAATAAAGTGTTAGTGCAATTATATTCAAATAGAGTAGTAATTAGATTATGTCTCACTGAGACCAGAATCTAGTCACGATCTCAACTTAGATTTCTGAAATGGTTCTAAGTTGGATCAATGCCTACTGTTCCCTCGAACGGGGAATGCGTCCTCACCAAGTCACTCCTCTCTAATGACTTATCTTAACTTACCTGCCAAACATCCGGTCAGCCCGTCGACCTATCTGTACTTCGCGCCAGCTATCTTGTCAGCTCGTCGACCTAGCTGAACTTCCCTGCAACACTAAGTCAGCACAATAGATAAAATGACAAGGTAAAATAGTGTCAACAGAATTCAAGTAACCTAGGGTCATCTCCCCCTAGTGTTGCCTAACTTCACTCACTAGGACTTCCATTGCTTGGCTTCACTCACCAGGACTTCCTTCACCTAGCTTCACTCACTAGGACTCAGTTTCACTTACCAGGACTTCCACCACCTAGCTTTACTCACTAGAGCCTAGTTTCACTCACCATAGCTTCCACTACCTAGCTTCACTCACTAGGGCCTGGCTTCACTCACCAGGGCCTGGCTTCACTCACCAGAACTTTCACCACCTAGCTTCACTCATTAGGGCCTGGCTTCACTCACCAGGACTTCCATCGACTACCTAGCTTCACTCACTTGGGTCTGACTTCACTCACTAGGACTTCCACTTTTCCTAACCTCCAGTTAGGACTTCTCCTTGCTAGTCATCTAGTCCTGACTAGACTATTCTTTTCCAAAAATCAAGTCCTATTTAGATTAACCTTTGGTCAAACTGATCAGACTTAGGTATATTGTCAAATATCGAAATCCTAGAGGTCGATTGTACAATAGTTGGATTATGACACAAGTGAGAGAGGGGTGAATCACGTGATTTTCAAAACCACTTCTTTGTCGATTTTAAAAATATGAGTACGCAGTGAAAAGTAAGAAGTTCGAAGATAAGAAAGTATGAGAAGAACACAAGTGATTTTTTACTTGGTTCAGAGCCCTCGGCGACTCCTACTCGAAGGTCCAGGTCCCACGGACCTATCGATGGGCAATCCACTAAATACCTCTTCCGGTACCCCCAGAAGAGAGAATTGAGTACAAAAGAAATAGGTCAAGTGCAACAAACTACACTTTCCCTTTTAAAAAGATTAAGTGCAGAAAACAATGTTACCAACACTCTTTAGGTATTGAAATGAGGTAATTCGTGTTGATGTATGTTTGCCAGGCGTGATAGAAACTCCTCAGAGCAGTCGTCGGGCTCAGCAACTTCTTAGTAGTGTTGCAGCAGGAACCGGGAGTAGTCGGAGGCTCAAATGTGTGCGCAGTAGCTTGTATGTAGTTGTTGTTCCA
Source organism: Zingiber officinale (assembly GCF_018446385.1). Taxonomy (NCBI): domain Eukaryota; kingdom Viridiplantae; phylum Streptophyta; class Magnoliopsida; order Zingiberales; family Zingiberaceae; genus Zingiber; species Zingiber officinale. The sequence goes on along the minus strand of NC_055998.1, from coordinate 56,078,239 downwards.
AAGCCTCCTCGAAACTGCCTTACAAAGGGCTTGGAAGGCGCCTTCCAAAGGCCTTGAAGGCATCTCCAATGGGATAGAATCTATCCCAACATCGTTGCACCTTATCTGTGAACCAGTCAAATTTTATCCGTGGAAGGCACCTTTCATAGCCATAGAAGGCGCCTTGCATGAACAGTATCGAGGCGCCTTCCATAGCCATAGAAGGCACCTTTGAGTACTATTCATCCGAAGGTAGCTTTGTTTCTTTGCTTGTTTTCTAGCCCTGCAACAAATGTGTTAGTCCAAAATACCCTACAAGACAAGTGTTAGCACAATATAAAAAATAGAGTAATTAGTTCTTGTCCTCCCAGGAACAGGAACTAATCAAGGTCTCAGTTTAATTAGGGATCCCAAATGGACCTAAACTGGACCGACGCCTACTGTCCCTCAATTGGGACGCGTCCTCACAGTCACTCTCCTCCAGTGACTTACCTTTACTTACCTTTTGCCAGATATTCGATCAGCCCATCGACCAGTTTGGGCCTTGTACCAGCTATCCGGTCAGCCCATCTCGGTACCCCTGGAAGAGACATATACTCTAAGGCCACTAGTTAGGATTATTAGTCAAAATCTTTGGCCAAAGCATCACATGTTAAGAGTATAATACTCTTGTACACATGTACGAGTAATTTAAATTCATAGAATGATGAAGTATTACTTGGGCTAGGGTGACGTAGTCAGCCTAGTGAGGAAAAACACATAGACCATGTCCTGAATCAAGTGAGTATAAGACAAGTGAAAGGAACGAGGCACAACTCACTGTAGCTGCTGAAGGGTTCAGAATTAGTTCTGAGATCAACTGTGATTTTTTGATTAATTGGGGATCATGATATACTACTAGGTATCACTTATGATCATTCCATAATTAGTAGTTAATTATGGATGACCAAGATAAACTGGAAATCTATTGGGTCACAAGCACTACAAGTCTCTAAAAGATGTAAAAACAAGTTAGAGAATAGGATTCTCAGATCAAGAGATAAATATTTGGTTTGACCATATATAAGATAAACATGAAAATATTTATCAGAACGCAAGCGTGGATGGGCCACATCTCTTATGAAAGAGTTGGACCCAATTTGGTTTAGCCATGAACCAACTTGATTTAGTTGTGAATCAAACTAAGGGGTTAATGGGCTAATATTTGGTTAAAGCATAATGGGTTGGATTTGGGATTTCTAATCCAACTCATTAAAGAGGACTATATATTGATATAGTTAAGAGAGAATTAATAGAGAATTCATTATTGGCTTGATTAGGTTTTAAAAATATAAACCTAATATCTCTCTCTCCCTCTCCCTTTATCTTGCCGCCGACCACAACAAGATGGTCTTCTCTTGTTATTGTGAGCCACCCAAAGGAAGAAGATCTTCCTTTTGCTTCTTTTTCTTCTTCTTGATCGTTCTCTTTCACTCATGGCAAGTACCTTCCGAAGGTGAAGCTTATTCTCTTAGGGTTATCTTGAAGAGCTCGGCATGGATACGAATAGTGGCGATGCTCGATAAAGTCGTAAAAAGTTGATACCCTTCTTGTTACAGGTTATCCGTATGGTTTACCTAAAATAATTATTATTCGATTTCATTTTATTTTATGATTCTGTCTATACGATTGTATCTTGCATGTGTATGATGTGTGTGATATAATAAATTAGTTTAGTTATCGTTAAGTCTTCCATTGTGCATGTTTACGAAATGTATTTTTAGCACACACTACATCGGGTATATCCTAACAGTGGTATCAGAGCCTGATCATGCTACAACATGATTATAAAATTGTTTTATGGTTAGTAATTAGCATTGTAATTAATTTTTGAGATTTTTCTAGAATTGTTAAGAATTTTCTATTTTTGAAAGTTTCCTAAATTATTATGAAATTCTACTTTTGGAAATTTTCTAACATAATTTTAGGAAATTAGATTTAGAAATATTTTATTAATTTAGAAATTATCATTTTTGAAATTTTTTAGAATTTTAATAAATATTATATTTTTAGAAATTTTCCTAATTTGTGAGGTAATACCAAATTTGGAATGATTTTGAAATTATTTAAAAATCTAGATTTGAGATTTTCTGAATTAAATTATAGAAATTATCTTTTCTAGAATTTTTAGATTTATTAAAATATTATATTTTTAGAAAGTTTCTTAAATTGTTAAAAAATACCAAATTTTGAAAGATTTAGAAAATCATAAAAAAATCTATTTTAAAATTATTCTATAATAAATTAAGAAATATTAATTATTTATTTCCTAAATTATTTGGAAATTAATTTAAAATTTTATTTTCAAAATAATTAAAGATTCTTGATTGATAGAAAGATATATATGTTAATTAAATTTAGAAATTAGTTTCCTAATTTTTTTTATATAAATCTTGATTTATTAAAATCAGATTTATGACTTATTTTTATTTCTAAAATAGAATTTTAATATATTTTTATTTCTAAAATAGAATGATAACATATTTAAATTTATTTCATGGTCATGTCATATTGTATGCCATGTAGATGCATTAATTATGACATGATTAGATTTTGTTATGTGTGCAATGTGATTAGATCTTGTTGTATGTGTGATATGTCATGCTATGCCATGTGTACGAAGTGTCATGTCATCATCTATGCAATGCATGTGATGTGTTATGTCATCATTTATATCATGCATATAATGTCATGTAGATAGAATATTTGCATGATGAACATGAGACCAAATCCTTTACACAATATTAAAACCTATATCTTCCGTTAATATGGTAAGAACCAAAGTTTAAGTTCTTATTTGAGTTATTAGTCAAAGTTAAGCTCAACTTGAAATTAAATATGTTCAAACTATGGAGATGCAATATCATGAATAATGGGTTAGTTTTAAACTTGAATCGTTGATTTGTTGTGCCAATGCCATGATCAATGTGGATAGAGGTGAAGTTGGATGGTATGCATTTGATGTATACTTGTTAATGTGTTAACAACCCGATATTTATGCGAAAATTAATTAGTTGCTAGGATAATGTGATAGTTACATATAAGCGAAATTTAATCGGTAAACTTGTTACCTACCACTATAGCTAAGAATGACTTGTTGGCCAAAGTCAAGGTTGTTCTTATCTATGGTGGATATCAACACACTTAGAGAATATCTACCATCTCTCGAATTCAAAATAAGGGTATTTAAATTTGATAAATAAGTAGGCTTTTATTACATGTAAATTGTTTACATAAATAAAATCATGTCTCTAATACATTCTCATTTTTGTATTTTTAGGTTAATCATTAAAATATGACTTTTGTTAATCTGCGTTCGATTTTGGATTCAAACAAACTGACTAGGCCGAAATTCTTCGAATGGTTTCAAAGTTTGAGAATTGTTCTTAAAGCTGAGAAGCTAGCTTATATCCTTGATGAGCCTCTTCCCACAAGTCTTGATGTTGATGTAACTGCGGACCAATTATTTGTTTATTAGAAACATAAGGATAATTCTGTACTTACAAGTTGCATCATACTAGCCGCTATGACTCCTGAACTACAGAAACAGCATGGATGCTTATGATATTGTCTATAATCTTTGTGAGTTGTTTAATGAGCAAGCTAGATCCGAAAGGTTCAAGGTCTCCAAACTTCTCTTTTGCTTAAAGATGTAGGAGGGTTCATCGGTAGTACAATTTATACTAAAGATGAATAGCTACATAGAGTGTTTTGCATCACTCAATTTTCTGATGGATCATGAATTAAGTATTGACTTAATTCTATATAGTTTGCTGATGAGATGATAGAGGACTGTATCAGATAATTTAGATGCTAAGTCTGATAAGTTTTTATTTATTTGATATCTTAAGGAAACTAAGGGTTACCAATTCTATCACCTTTTAGAACAAAAGGTTTTTGTTTCAAGGTATACTACATTCCAAGAGAAAGAGTTTCTCTTACAAGAAGCAAGTGTGAGCATAGTTGAACTTGATGAAGTTCAAGAGACTCCAATAGACATTAATGAGAAGTATAGTCAAGAACCACAACTGATTATGACACAACCTCCTCATAGATCAGGTATGACACATAATATTCTTGAGATATATTGATCTTGTAACACCCGAAAAATTCTCAAATTAATTTTAGAAATATTCTATTATTTTTCTGGAATTTTGGGATATTTTTATAAAATTTTTAGAATAGCCAAAGTAGCAAAAATAAATAAGGACGTAAAACAGCCTAAGCGGGAATTGAACCCGAGACCTAGCGAACCCTACGACTTATAGATGACTTTAGTAACCAAGGAGCCCTAGCAGGGGTGTGCTGAAAGAAGAGGAGAACAATTCTATTTAAGATTTAGTTGGGTGGTATTAATCACTTAATATAAATAGGGAATTAAGAGAGGAGTTATTATTTTCTAAACGACAACTCTTCCCTCACCCTCACCCGCCGATCTCTCTCTCTCCCGCACCCTCTCGGCACCCAAGGCCAAGGAAAACCTAGGGTTCCACCCTAGGGTCGTAGGAGCACTTTCCGGCGATGACTCCGGCACAAGGACGCTCCCCTCCGGGAGAAGCAAGCGTAGACGCAAGAGGATCGCCGAAACGATCATTTTCTTCGGAAATCTAACGATCGGATTGTAAGGAAAATTAGCGTAGGAGGTAAGTAACCCCTCACCTGCAGTATAAGTAGCTATTCGCATACTTTTATGGTTTTAGTTCACTTTTATGGTCTTAGTTTAGCTAGATGTAGAATTAGAGCACACCAAGTGCTCGATAAAATGCCTAGTATAGTTAAAGGTTACAATAGACATTTTAATAGATCAGTTAAATGCCCTAGATGCATTTTTAATAGTATACATATCCTTGCTTTAGTTACATGAGACTACGGTCCAATGGGTGGGTTCCCACAGTCGCCTCTAGGTTCAGATAACCTAGCTCTGGGTTCAGATAACCTAGTAAAAAGCAAGATATGATAAATCAGTTATAAACAATATTTTACTTTATCAGTGGCACTGTACTGGACTTCAGATGTCCTTGGGTTGGGCTCCCATAGTCGTCCCTAGGTTTAGATAACCTAGTAACCCTAATAAATTCGGGACTTGCTACCTCGGGCCTAGTTAGGGATGCGCACACAGCAAGTATAGTTGGCGGGCCCATCAGCAGCATGTTTAGTATTTTTACCTATTTATGAAAATAGTTTTTAAACTTCACAAACAGATAAGTGAATTCAACTTAGCTTCAGTTCAGTTTTCTATAGACATAGCAGATAGCTTTATGTTTAGTTCTTGATTGCCATGAGTTACATGCTCATATGCCATGTTTTAGCATTTCTAGTATGAATCTCAGCTTGCATATCAGCATAACATCTTTTAAAAAGCATGATTTCTGCAAATGCATGTTTTTGCGAGGTAGATGGTTTCTTACTAAGCTCCCAAACTTATAGTTGCATTTTCCTTATACTGCAGATAAGGGTAAAGGAAAGATGGAATAGCGGAGGCTGGAGGCAATGCGATGAAGATGTGTGTGAGCTGGAAATTTGAATGAAGATCTTTGGGGGAGAACTAGCAAATTAAGAACTTAGTACTCTTATAGTATTACTTTTCTGCACTCTTAGATGTTTAAGTGTCTTGATTCATGAAAGTATGCACCAAGTTATGCTTAGACTGTTATTTGTCATGATAGTAGATAGCTAGCTATGAGTAATGGCATGCCCAGTAGTGGTGTTGTGTTTGTAGTTGTGCTTCTGAAGTTCTGTACGAGGTCGGGTCTGATTTTTGCAGAAATCAGAAACCCAATCGATCAGCCGATCGATTGAGCAGTAAAATCGATCAACCGATCGATTGGATGAAGTCCCCGCGTACAGAACACTATGGAATCGATCAGCTAATCGATTGAGGAGCCCTCGATCGATCAGCCGATCGATTGGGAAGTGATCTGCCGCGTACAGAGAGCTGATGAGTCGATCAGCTGATCGATCGACCGTGGATCGATCAGCCGACCGATCGGGAATTTAAACCCCGCGAACAGAGAGCTTCTGAATCGATCTTCGGATCGATTGGCCAGGCTAGATCGATCAGCTGATCGATCCAGACTTAACTCCGTGCACAGTAGAACGTCGAATCGATCAGTGGATCGATCAGCCAACTCCAATCGATCAGCCGATCGATTGGAATGTCTGATTTCAGCCAAAAGTGTCTAACTTCAGTTTTTAATCAAATAGGAAGTTCAGCTCCCTTCTTTAGCATATATATATATAACTTCAGGAATGTATCCCGAATATAAATTTCATATTTCATCGTAAATTGCAGAGAGTTTTAATTAGTTCAGTCCTTTTCCACACCAGAATAGTTAGCATAATGTAACCCCCGGCCTTATAGCTTAGTTAGTAGAAGGTGGGTCGTTACAGAGTGGTATCAGAGCAAATTCCATACTTCCTCACACACACATCAGCATTGAACCTACAGCTTCCAAGTAAGAATACCTCTCACTTTATTTATGTTTTGTTGCTTTCATGTTTATAGATGACTAGAGCTTGTTTATATATGATAACATCTAACATGATAATAGTAGTTATGTACCTATGATGGTATTAGTTATGCATGTCCTTTATTCTCTAGAAAATGGTACGAGGACGCCCAGCTAGAAAGACACCAGCTACTGAGCCCTAGCATGAGGCAGGCAGCTCAGTGCCTCCCCCAGACCTTACAGAGGTAGTGGCCCAGTTACAGAAGCAACTAGCTGAACAGCAACAGGAGATAGCCACCTTAAGGGCTAATCAGCAGAACACTCCCACTGTCACTCCAGAACCTAACTTAGCAACCCCAGTAGTGATAGAGGTTCCACTAGTCCAACCGGCAGCACTAGTAGTCCCAGTAGTAGGGGCAAGGAGAGAAGCCTATCTGATCCAGTGGTAGAAGATCAAGCCCGAGAACTTCTCAAGCACTAGTGAACCATGGGATGCCCAAGTCTGGTTCAAAATACTGAAGAGTACGATGGAGCTTCTGGACTGGCCAGAGTTTGGTGTCAACCATATTACATGTCACGTGGTGCATCAAATTAATTAATATTGGAACATTTCAAAACTAAAAATAAGAGATGTAGTATGGAGTCCCAAGACGTATTTTTCCAAGGTTAACTAGTAAATGTGTGCTAATTTTAAAATTGATTCCAATCAAGTTATTACATCAACAAGGTCTACTATGCTTTTCCATTTGATTCACAAAACAAATTAAATTCTTCTATAATCAAAGATAAAATCAAAGAAGATTCATTCTCATCAAACTAATATCAGTGAAGTATCATTAAACACAATCACACTAAATCCAATCAATTGAACCAAAGAATTTGTAACTCTTTGAATTGAACCTAAGCACTAACTTATAAAAATCAAAGTATCATTCAATTCACATTTACAATCAAATGCAACATTTAAATTCAAAAACTCAATCACAATAACATCGAACAGAGGTACACAACCAATAATATCCAATTAACCATTCACCAATTAAACTCAATCACAGCTACAATTAATCTTAAGAGCTCAAATTAAACATCCAGCATTCAAGCAAGATTACAATCACAAGATCAATTCAATTGAGCAAGAAATTGCTGATTAAATAACCATCTACTAGTTAGCAGTTAACTCAACTACGAAATCAGAATTTCAATGAAGAAAACAGAAGCAGGATTGTAACAAAACTGAAACAACAATGAAATTGCAAGGGAAAGGAAATCAGATCTAAAGATCTGAGCAAGTTTGAGACAATTCAAAGACAACTAATGAAGAAAACCTAATCTATGGCATTCCACAAACCAAAATCTCGCCGCAAGCCTTCTTCATCCTGCTGTCAACAGAATTGCCTCAGAGAACACCCATGTGGCAATCAACAACAGATCTCGAACTTCCAACTAATCTAACCGATCGTTCATAGCCTCAGAGAACGCCCATACAGCTCACAATCAGCTGGAGTTTACAATACACAAGGAAACAACGCTGTGTTCTGGAATTTGCGACACCAATCGACTGATCAGATCGATTTTGGAGTTGCTGATGGAATGAAGAAACGGAAGTGTCGTCGGAGCCTCAGAGAACGCCCTTCTAGCTCCGGTGATGATGGAAATCGCTGATCGGAGAACGCCCCTGCATCCGGATCGCGAAAATGGGTAGAACATCAACTGCGCGGACTGGAGAACGCCCCTGCCACTTCTGTGACCTCGGACAATGATCGCCGTCAGCTCATAGATTGCCGCCGGTGAAGATCGCTGGCATCTGGATCTGGAATTAAGGAATGGGAACTCGGCGCTGCGACGGAGAAGATGAAGAACTGTAGACGAAAATCGCGACCGAGCACGAGCACTGTAGCTTCTCGCGAGGTTTTTATATCCCTTTCAAATTTAATCCGACGGCTGAGAATCATCGGAGCTTGATCAACGGTGGGAAATAACCTTAAATCTGATCCAACAGTACTGATCTTCATCTACGGTCCAGATCTACTCCTCATTAGGTCGGATGGACTAGATGCTTGACGGATGGCCCAGATCTCTCCAATCTTCAACGAACGGTCCAAATCGATCCAGGTCTTGATCGTCTCATTTTGCCCTAGATTTGAGCCCAAGTGTGGTCCAATCTGATCGGGTGCATGACCCATTTGATGCCTACAAAATAATAAACAAATATTAGCACCAAAATACCATGAAAATAGGCTAATTTGCAATTAAGTCCAAGATTGATACAATGTATAAAAATGTAATGTAAATATAGGCTCTAAATATGAAAACTACATCAAACCATGATTATATGAATGAGAATAGTATAGTAAAATCATGGTTATCAAATTCCCCCACACTTACTCTTGAACGTCCCGTGAAAGTAAAGAAAACTAAAAATCATCTCCATAGAAATTCCCTAGCAATATCTAAAAGGTAGTAAAAGGAATTTAACTAAGATCATCTAAAAATCACAAACAATCATGAATACAATCCAAACAATAATCAGTATGTATGGTAGTTTCAATCCAATTGAAAAATTAAGCAAGTTGCATCTCACAAGGGATTTACCTAATCTATCTCTCACACTCAAGCATGTGTATAAGTGGAGCTCACTCAATGCAACTCACAACATTTCACTACCATAAGCTTGCTTATGTTCTACTTCTCCACCACTATAAAACATAGCATACATGAATCAAAAGAATTTCATCAACAAGAATTTATCATGAAGAATTGAAATGGAAGCAAAAAGAACAAGTAAAGTGGATGAAATGGCAAAAGAAAAGGTATTAATGAAGAAAATGAGAGAATTAGAGTATTGGAGGAATATACTTGATGAGTTGACCAATTTGATGTATAAAGAGATGAATACCATTTGTTGTTACCAATTCAAAATATCAAGCTAACCTCCCCTTCACTTTGATGACCAATAAAGAATCTTGATACTCTATCTTCCACTTGATACTCTCTTTTCTTGTGCCATTTTTCAAAAATTTTCTTTCACTGTTTTTCCACTTCAAATTCTACAATTTGACATCACAAACTCACATTAGCTAAACTCACATTAGCTAATGGAAAATAGCTCCCTCCCCCACACTTAAAACAATGTCCGTCTCGGATAATAAAACATATCATGTATCAAAAAACTCAACACATTTTAACCACTGTTTACTCCTTTTTAGCTGCAGAATTTGTCCACCGTTAGAATCTTGGACTTAAGTATCAGAATTCAAGAAACTAAGTAGCTCCAGCTTAAGTTATGAACATTCCAACTTAGCAAAGAATATCATTTGACACTCTGCATTTTAAATTCCAGCAGCTTAAAATTCTGTTATCCAACACACACTCATAATTCTGCATTTTAACATTCTGCATATCTGCACAACAATCTTAATTCCCGTCCTGCATTTCTGATGATGAACACTATGCTTCTCCTCCTAGTTGCTGTTATAAACACCATTCTTAACTTACTCTACTTCAAAACTATTGTTCTTTAACCAGCTAAGCCTCACAGACCCATAAATTCAGCCCTATAAATTCTGCAATTTCAGCACTTCTTCTGGAATTCAGCATCATGCTGGTATCTATGAATTATTGCTTCAATCTGCAGCTTCAAAATAAATTTCATTGATTCCAATCAGCAGCCCTCCAAACATTCAGTTTTCCAGATTTCCATTTCAGCATTCTACATTGTTTTTCTACATCAATCTCTGCTCAAGTTGGTTCCAGCAATCCTGTACAATAATTCTGGATCTGATTTAAATTTTGCATGTTCTATAAAATTCCATCCATAACAGCACTATTCCGTTTCAGTTATGAAATTCTTTCACTGCACAATCTCCAGCACATATAACTGCAATCTTCAGTTCCCTGCAGATTCATTATCTTCATCTGCAAATATCTGCAGAATTTGGAATTGGCCAGTTGCACATCTCCTGTATATTTTTTATCACTGCTGCACACTTCAAATTCCAGCCACTCTGCATCTCTTCAATTATCATAGAATTGAACAAAGAATTCCATAGATGAAGTATCATACTGAATTCTGCAATAGCCAGAAAATCCTACTCCAAGCTGTTCAGCAATTTCTGAAAACTCAGATTCAGCATTTTTTTTTCTGTGGACAACTTGAATGAAGAGGAATGCTACTCGTCAATGAGATAATAAGGGCTTTTCTCAAGTCTTTACCAATATAGGAGCCCCCTATAGCTTGCAAACATCATCTCTATTTGACACACAAGAAATCAGAACATGCATTTTTGAAACTACATTATAATTTCTGATCTTAAGTTTCAGAATTCACAATTTAAGGAAATGCATGCTCCAACAGTCCTTTACTCATCACATTTCTTTTCCCAATTTGGCACACAAAGGAAAGCTTCAGTAAAGGGTTAACTTAGCACTGAGTTCTTTGTCTTCAACTTCAGAACTCTAATGCCTTGTAAAATTCTGAAGAATGCAGCCTCAAAGTTTTTCACACCAAACTTGAAGAATCAGTATCGATTAGCAATTCAACAATTCTGAAGATCAGCAGAATTCATAACCAAGATTCTGTTTACAGGAATCAGCTTTAATTTGAAACAATTCTGAACAACAACATCAACACTTTGAAATTCTGATTACTTATAGCTTTGGCACAGTGGTAACATGAATCTGATAACTTTTAGTTTGCTGATTTTGATTCAGCAACTTCCATCCAAATTTGCCTAGCTGATAGGTCTTGGAAGTTGGCACATTAAATCATGAATAAGTATAGCTTAAATTCCATTCATTTCAAATCCGAATAGCAAGAAACTTGGCACAAATCAGCAAATTCCTTATGGCACAAAACTAATCTGTATTCAAAGCAGAATGCAATTTCGTTTTATAGATGCACACTTTTTTTTTTTCATCTTAAACTTCTCTTCTGCACTTGACCAGCATTAAGTCTTAACTTTCTTTCTTGCATTGGCACAAACATTTCATCTTGAATTTAGCTTTTCCGTACTGCATTTGCAATCTGATATCCAAGCTGCAGATTTTGTCAGTCTTCAACTCCAGTTGTTCTTTTCTATTTGGTATCAAATTCCTTAACTAAAAGTCTTGTAAACTCTGGAGAAGAAGGACAACCATTCATCAAAACTAAATAGCAGCTGGATTTCAGATTTTCATGAATAAAGAGCTTTGAACTCCATTCTGCATTACTGATTTCAGTTTTTCCTTCCTCCTCTTGTGACTTTGTATCAAATTGGCATCCTTAATATCCACTAAACTTCTATACTTCCTCATCTCATCTCTTAGGATCCATACAATGCATATCCGAGGGTCTTCCATTTTCCAGCAGCTTTGGTTCATCACAACTCTCATCCCAATTTGGCACAAAACTACCATTTTTTTATTTTTATTATTATTTTTTTTAGAAATCTGCACCTTCAATTCTGTCATTGCAGCAAAATTTTCCTTTTGATTTCATTTGTTCGATCCCCAATCTGACCTTCCATTTGTATCTTCACATTACAAAACTTCCTCCAAGCTTCTTTCTTACTTGATATCATTTCTGAATTTTGTACTCCATTCATTCCAAACTGCACAGCTTTTTAATTTTTTCAGACTTGCTCAATTTTGAATTAATCTCACAGAATTCTGAGTTTCAGATATACACTTGATATCTTCATCTGATGCTACTGCTTTTAACTTCAAGCTTCAACAGTTTATTCCCATAGATCTTTACAATCAATGAATCAAATAATAGCTTGAATTCAAATCTTGTCTCAGCTTATAACATCACTTCGAAAGCTTACTGCAATTCATAACTTCAGCAATTTGAAGCTACCAGAATTCTTCCAGCAGGTTTGTAAAGAATGCTATCAGGCTTTATACAACAATTGCCGCTGGAATTTCAAGAGTTTCAATTCATTCCCAAAGTTTTCAAGGGCTGATAAAGAAAAAATTGCACACTCTTGTTTTCAATTGTTTCTAAATCCTGTTTCCAGCATTTGTTCAGAATCCAGGTAGAGTTTCTGAAACTTTCTTTCTTTATCCTGCATATGCTACGAAAAGTAATCATACCATTTGTTTCCAGCACATTTTTTAAAATTCAATTAAATCTCCCTATTTGAATAATGCATTCCAATTCTTGATACACATCAGATACAAAAATGCACTACTTTTTTTTTTTTTTTGCAGCTTGCACTTCAATTTCTAGCTCTATAAAAATCTCTATACACTTCAGTTCTGCAAATTTCCATAGCTGCTCACAACACTTCTATTCCCAATTTAAATGTATCAATAATTAGAGCTAAAACACACACACAGCCAACAACTTCCACTGCTTTCTCTTTTCTGCAGAATTCAAGCATACAAGAACTCATTCAAAGAATGAACATCTCCCCCACACTTAATCTTCATCCACATCTTGGTCAAGTTAAGTCATCAAGCAATTAATCCAAAACTCTCAATGAAATAAAAGAAGTATAACAAGCAAAGAGAATTAAGAATTAGAATGCTAGATGAAAATGTTCTTAGAAAATTATGGAGAAAGGAAGAAATGGAAAATAATAATGGAACAAGAATGATAAATATCCTTTATCTCCATGCATACAAATGTTATTGTGACTTTGAAAAGAAACCAAGCAAGTTCTAGAGTTCAATTGCTATGAATGCATGTCACACAAAAATTTAATAATGATTAGTCTCAAAGTGGACCTCACTAGGTATTTTCATGCAAACAAACTCAATTGATCAAATTGAAATCCACCACCAAATTAACCAATATCATGCAAGAAAAGCATCCAATCATGTTAAATGACCTAAATTGATGATCAAATTTAAGAAGCTTTTACCATCTTAAAAATATTACTAAAGCAATTCATGGAGAATTTTATTAAAAATGACATGCTATGTACTAAACAAAATGCAAACTATGAAAGTAAAATGCTAAATGCAAAGTATGAAACCAAAGAAACATATAACGAATTTATTAGAGAAAAACTAAACACAAAGCATGAATCAAAATGCAAAAGAAAGCAAAATTGGAACCAACTCCCCTTTAAATCCCGGTGGTTGAAGAAGGTTTAGAAGTAGAATCCACCCCGGAAGTGGAGTAATCATAGTTCCATACAAATTCGTCTTATTAATCCTTTTTCCATTGAAAATTCTCTCCGGAGGTCTAAGGCGGTTCAGTTGAAGTACCCACTCCGGAAGCTTATGTTCTCCTACCACATTAATAAAAGAAAACACCTCCCACACGCATGTGGGGTAAAAAGAAAATAGGAGAACATTAGTGTGGGTAAAATATATATCAAGAAATGATTCACATCTAATAAAATCAATGAACGGTACCTCTATTAAATTTTCTGAAAAATTACACAAAATACTCACCTTATCGTGTTGAAAGGTACCTGGAGTGGTGTTTGTTACCTCCTTTTCATCAAGAAAATGCTCAGACTCTAGTTCTGGTGATGGTTCATCCTCATGTAGTGATTCTTGGGTGCTTGGCTCCAGAGCACAAGTCCCTACACTTACATCTTCAATTCTTTGTGGTTCTTGAGGTAATGCTTCCAATAAGCATTCCCCTACACTTAAATCATCTTCAAAATAATGTTCAGAACCTGATTCACTAACAACATCATCAACAACAATATCAGTAGGATCAGAAATTTGCATAATGACATAATCATCACAAAAAATATTAGAAAAATCATGTGAAGTAATGGAAGTAGGGTCAGGCCTGACAGAATCGCTACTTTCCATCCCTTCACTGGCACGTTGTATTTGCAGCTGATTGATGGATGATGCAATTTGATCTAACTGAATCTGTATGTTCTGTATCCTTGAAAATTGTTGCTCTTGATGCTCACTCATTTGTTGCATAATCTCCTTGAGTTTCCATGTTGATTCATCCATCTGGAGATTGTTTTGTTGAAAAGATTGTGGCATAAATGATGTTGAAACTTCTTGGAACCCATATGAACTCTGGTAGGTAGGATATGGCTCAATAAATTGCCCTTGTGCACTTTCATACCTGAAACATGAATTATCCACCCAATTAGCATTAAAACCATTTGAAAATGACTCATACCTATTTTGTTGATCCATGCTTGGGTAAAACTGATACTCAGGTTGAAAACACTGATAATTCTCCATTCTACCTCCAAAATTCTGAAAACATGGATCCATGCTAAAGAAATCTCCTGTTCTTACATATCACACTAACAAACAATGTTAGAAGACTCAAGAGCATAAAGTTTCAATCTCATGAAAACATAAACAGTAAAGGCACTTAAAAATTCAAGAACAAATCAACATGAAAATACAAAAAGAATAAGCAATCAAATCAACCAAGAAAAATGCTAACCAATTAAAATCACACAATGATCAATCTAAAATTAACACACATTGCTAGTTAGTTCCCCGGCAACGGCGCCAAAATTTGGTGTCAACCATATTACATGTCACGTGGTGCATCAAATTAATTAATATTGGAACATTTCAAAACTAAAAATAAGAGATGTAGTATGGAGTCCCAAGTCGTATTTTTCCAAGGTTAACTAGTAAATGTGTGCTAATTTTAAAATTGATTCCAATCAAGTTATTACATCAACAAGGTCTACTATGCTTTTCCACTTGATTCACAAAACAAATTAAATTCTTCTATAATCAAAAATAAAATCAAAGAAGATTCATTCTCATCAAACTAATATCAGTGAAGTATCATTAAACACAATCACACTAAATCCAATCAATTGAACCAAAGAATTTGTAACTCTTTGAATTGAACCTAAGCACTAACTTATAAAAATCAAAGTATCATTCAATTCACATTTACAATCAAATGCAACATTTAAATTCAAAAACTCAATCATAATAACATCGAACAGAGGTACACAACCAATAATCTCCAATTAACCATTCACCAATTAAACTCAATCACAGCTACAATTAATCTTAAGAGCTCAAATTAAACATCCAGCATTCAAGCAAGATTACAATCACAAGATCAATTCAATTGAGCAAGAAATTGCTGATTAAATAACCATATACTAGTTAGCAGTTAACTCAACTACAAAATCAGAATTTCAATGAAGAAAACAGAAGTAGGATTGTAACAAAACTGAAACAACAATGAAATTGCAAGGGAAAGGAAATCAGATCTAAAGATCTGAGCAAGTTTGAGACAATTCAAAGACAACTAATGAAGAAAACCTAATCTATGGCATTCCACAAACCAAAATCTCGCCGCAAGCCTTCTTCATCCTGCTGTCAACAGAATTGCCTCAGAGAACGCCCATGTGGCAATCAACAACAGATCTCGAACTTCCAACTAATCTAACCGATCGTTCATAGCCTCAGAGAACGCCCATACAGCTCACAATCAGCTGGAGTTTACAATGCACAAGGAAACAGCGCTGTGTTCTGGAATTTACGACACCAATCGACTGATCAGATCGATTCTGGAGTTGCTGATGGAATGAAGAAATGGAAGTGTCGTCGGAGCCTCAGAGAACGCCCTTCTAGCTCCGGTGATGATGGAAATCGCGGATCAGAGAATGCCCCTGCATCCGGATCGCGAAAATGGGTAGAACATCAACTGCGCGGACTGGAGAACACCCCTGCCACTTTTGTGACCTCGGACAATGATCGCCGTCAGCTCATAGATTGCCGCCGGTGAAGATCGCTGGCATCTGGATCTGGAATTGAGGAATGGGAACTTGGCGCTGCGACAGAGAAGATGAAGAACTGTAGACGAAAATCGCGACCGAGCCCGAGCACTGTAGCTTCTCGCGAGGTTTTTATATCCCTTTCAAATTTAATCCGACGGCTGAGAATCATCGGAGCTTGATCAACGGTGGGAAATAACCTAAAATCTGATCCAATAGTACTGATCTTCATCTACGGTCCAGATCTACTCCTCATTAGGTCGGATGGACTATATGCTTGACGGATGGCCCAGATCTCTCTAATCTTCAACGAACGATCCAAATCGATCTAGGTCTTGATCGCCTCATTTTGCCCTAGATTTGAGCCCAAGTGTGGTCCAATCTGATCGGGTGCATGACCCATTTGATGCCTACAAAATAATAAACAAATATTAGCACCAAAATACCATGAAAATAGGCTAATTTGCAATTAAGTCCAAGATTGATACAATGTATAAAAATGTAATGTAAATATGGGCTCTATATATGAAAACTACATCAAACCATGATTATATGAATGAGAATAGTATAGTAAAATCATGGTTATCAATGGAGCTTCTGGACTGGCCAGAGTTTGAAAAGGTGAAATGCGCCTCATTTTGCCTGACAGGAGACGCACGTATGTGGTGGGAGAGAATTAAAGCGAAGCGCCCAGTGAACCAGATGACATGGGTCGACTTCGAGAGAGAATTCTTTGAAGAGTTATTTCACATGCGGGTCACAAACCGCCACTATGACGAGTTCACTGAATTTCGTCAGGGCAATCTTTCAGTTAAGGAGGCTGTGAAGAAATTCAACAGATTGACTCGTCTATACCCTGAACTAGTCAGCACTGAAAGAGAACGAGTCCGGTTGATGCTCAAGATGTTAAGGCCAGATATAGCAATGAATGTGGCCAGCGGCGTTCATAGGCCGCAAACTACAGAAGAACTAGTAAGCAATGCTCTGACCACTGAGCACTCCAGAAGAGCATCAAGTAGCAGAAGCAAGCCTTCTCAGAGTCTAAAGGCCAAGGAGGCTCAGGTACTCAGAAACATCAGGGCCACAACTCTAACTGGAAAGGGAACTCCAGTAACAAACGAAAGCCAGGGAGTTACCCAAAAGGAGGACCATCTAGCAAACAGCCTAGTTATCCCAAGTGCGCTACTTGTGGGAAATTTCACCCCGGAGTTTACCACAAGGGCACGCAAGGATGCTTTGAATGTGGCTAGGAAGGGGATATGGCTAAACAATGTCCAAACAAGACCAGTTTCCCTCCACCGCAGCCGATCCAGTACGGAGGTAACCCAGCACAGTTACATCAGATGCAGGCTGCTATAGATGGACCACACATCAGTCATGGCAGACTAGAAGCCCCCTCAGCCACGACGAATGCGAGGATCTACTCACTCACCAGAGAGGACGTAACGAATACCTCGACAGTTGTTACAGGTCAGATCAGTATTTTACAGCAAAGTGCAACTGTCTTATTCGATACTGGGGCAACCCATTCTTATATATCCAGGGCATTTGCCGGAAAGTTAGCAATATCTCCAGAGGTACTCAGTGGTCAGTTTTTGACGACACTACCTTCAGGAGAAATTATGGCATCCACGCACTGGTTCCGAGCAGTGCCAGTCATTATAGCAGACAGAGAGCTTTTTGGTAATCTGATAGTGCTAGATATGACGGACTACGACATCATCTTGGGAATGGACTTTCTGATCAAGTACGACGCCTCCATAGAGTGCCGTAAACAGAAAGTTATATTCTAACCTGAAGCAGGAGTACAGTTTGGGTACATCGGAGAACCAAAGAGAAAGGCTAAGAAGTTTCTCTCAGCTTTGAAAACATAGAAACTATTGGATTCAGGATGTACGAGGTTCCTAACACATGTAGTCAATACCAGTCAAGACAAGGACCAAAAGCTAGAAGAGGTCCGAGTTGTATGTGACTACCTAGCAGTTTTCCCTGAAGAGTTACCAGGTCTAGCACCAGACAGGGAGATTGAATTTGAGATAGAACTCGTCCCCGGTACAAATCCCATCTCCAAAGCACCCTACCGCATGGCTCAAACAGAACTAAAGGAACTTCAGGAGCAACTACAGGAGCTACTCGACAAGGGCTTCATACGCTCTAGTCACTCACCATGGGGAGCGCCTGTATTACTCATGAAGAAGAAGGATGGGAGCATGCGCCTGTGTATAGACTACCGAGCATTAAACCAAGTCACGATTAAGAACAGGTATCCTCTCCCCAGAATAGATGACCTTTTCGACCAGCTAAAGGGAGCAGCAGTGTTCTCAAAAATAGATCTCAGATCGGGATATCACCAGGTTAGAGTTAAGGAAGGTGATATACCCAAAACGGCTTTCAGGACCAGATACGGACATTATGAGTTCGTAGTCATGCCCTTTGGCGTGACGAATGCTCCAGCTACTTTCATGGACCTCATGAACCGAGTATTTAGAGAATACTTAGATAAGTTTGTTGTTGTGTTCATCGATGACATTCTTATTTATTCCAAAACTCAGGAAGAACACGTAGAACACCTGAAGATAGTACTGTAAACCCTTCAGCAAAACCAGCTATACGCCAAGTTCACGAAATGCAAATTCTGGCTCGATAAAGTATCCTTTCTGGGTTACATAATCTCCAAGGATGGTATCATGGTAGACCCCAGTAAGATAGAAGCTGTGAGTAACTAGAAGAGACCTAAAAATGCCTGTGAATCAGAAGTTTTTTGGGACTAGCAGGCTATTACAGAAAATTTGTAGAGGATTTCTCCAGGATAGCCTCCCCACTGACAGCTCTCACCAGGAAGAACAGAAAATTTCAGTGGACAGAGGATTGCGAGAACAGTTTCAAGGAGCTCAAAAGAAGATTGACCAGTGCACCCATTCTGACTCTGCCAGAAAATACAGACAGCTTTGATATCTACAGCGATGCCTCTAAATTGGGGTTAGGAGCAGTACTGATACAAGAAGGTAAGGTGATCGCCTATGCCTCCAGACAACTCAAGGACTATGAGAGGAACTACCCTACTCATGACCTTGAGCTTGCAGCAGTTGTGTTCGCCCTCAAAATTTGGAGACATTACTTGTATGGAGCTCAGTGCAGAGTGTATACAGATCATCAGAGTCTGAAGTACTTCTTCACTCAGAAGGATCTGAATATGAGACCGCGCAGATGGCTCGAGCTAGTTAAAGACTATGACATAGACATCCTCTACCACCCAGGAAAGGCCAATAAGGTGGCAGACGCACTTAGCAGAAAGTCCAGTGCTATCTTATTATCCCTATCAGCCATGTCACCGCCCCTACAAAAGGAGATTACAGATTTCAGTCTCGAACTAATAGTGGGCAACTCTCTACTATGACATTAGCATCTACCCTGCTTGGTGACATCCAGACAGCTCAGGGTCAGGACCTTGAAATTCAGAGAATCAAGCAAGGGTTAACAGAATCAGAAAGTGGAGAGTTCAGAGTATCTGATAGTGGGGTATTGCATTTTGGTGACAGACTATGTGTTCCGGATCAGGAGGAACTACGTAGGAAGATCCTAGATGAGGCTTACAGGATTCCTTATGCGATGCATCCTGGTTCCACCAAAATGTACCAAGACCTAAAGAAACATTTTCGATGGCCTGGGATGAAAAGAGACATTACTAGGTATGTTAGAACCTGTCTAACCTGTCAGAGGGTCAAAGCAGAACACCAGAGAGCAGGAGGAGTTCTGCAGCCTATTCAGATCCCAGAATGGAAGTGGGAGGATATCTCCATGGATTTCATAGTGGGACTACCCAGAACCACGAATGGTTTTGATGTCATCTGGGTAATAGTCGACAGATTGACTAAATCAACCCACTTCTTAGCTATCAGGATATCCTACTCCATGGAGCAGCTAGCTCAGTTGTATCTCAGGGAGATTGTCAGACTGCATGGAGTGCCACGAACCATCATTTCAGACAGAGATAGTAGACTCACATCACACTTCTGGGAGTGTGTACAGTCAGCATTGGGCACTAAGTTAAAGTTTAGTACAGCTTTCCATCCTCAGACGGATGGTCAGACGGAGCGAGTAAATCAAGTACTCGAAGATATGCTCCGAGCATGTGCCCTAGACTTCAAGGGAAGTTGGTGCAAATATCTGTGTTTAGCAGAATTTGCATACAACAATAGCTATCAGGCCACCATCGGTATGGCACCCTACGAGGCTCTCTATGGACGGAGGTGTAGATCTCCAATCTGCTGGTATGAGAGTGGTGAACAGAAAGAGCTAGAACTTCAGACAGATCTAGTGGCAGATACCACAGCAGCTATACAGCAGATCCGCCAGAGGATAGAGACAGCTCAGACCGCCAGAAAAGCTATGTTGATACACGGCACCGACTCTTAGAGTTTTCAGTTGGGGATATAGTGTTCCTCAGAGTAGCTCCTATGAAGGGAGTAATGCGTTTTGGGAAGAAGGGCAAATTAAGTCCCAGATATGTGGGACCATACCTTGTCACTAGAAGAATTGGCAAGGTAGCATATGAGCTAGAGCTACCCCAGGAGATGTCAGCTATTCATAATGTATTCCATGTCTCTATGCTGAAGAAGCATATCCCAGATGCCACCCAAGTGTTCGAGCCCTAGTCGGTACAAGTCCGCGAAGATCTCAGCTATGACAGTCGGCCTATTCAGATAATAGACCGAGCAGTTAAGAAATTATGGAACAAGGAAGTACCATTAGTAAAAGTTATTTGACAAAATCACACAACAGAAGAGGCAACTTGGGAGATAGAAGCTAGTATGAGACAGAAGTACCCAGAGTTATTCTAAGTTCGAGGATGAACTTTTTATAAGGTATGGGGGATTATAATGCCCGAAAAATTCTCAAATTAATTTTAGAAATATTCTATTATTTTTCTGGAATTTTAGGATATTTTTATGGAATTTTTAGAATAGCCGAAGTAGCAAAAATAAATAAGGACGTAAAACAGCTTAAGCGGGAATTGAACCTGAGACCTAGCGAACCCTACGACTTATAGATGACTTTAGTAACCAAGGGGCCCCAGCAGAGGTGTGCTGAAAGAAGAGGAGAACAATTCTATTTAAGATTTAGTTCGGTGGTAATAATTACTTAATATAAATAGGGAATTAAGAGAGGAGTTATTATTTTCTAAACGACAACTCTTCCCGCACCCTCACCCGCCGATCTCTCTCTCTCCCGCACCCTCTCAGTGCCCAAGGCCAAGGAAAACCTAGGGTTCCACCCTAGGGTCGTAGGAGCACTTTCCGGCGACGACTCCGGCACAAGGACGCTCCCCTCTGCGAGAAGCAAGCGTAGATGCAAGAGGATCGCCGAAACGATCATTTTCTTCGGAAATCTAACGATCGGATTGTAAGAATATTTAGCACAGGAGGTAAGTAACCCCTCACTTGCAGTATAAGTAGCTATTCACATACTTTTATGGTTTTAGTTCACTTTTATGGTCTTAGTTTAGCTAGATGTAGAATTAGAGCACACCAAGTGCTCGATAAAATGCCTAGTATAGTTAAAGGTTACAATAGGCATTTTAATAGCTCAGTTAAATGCACTAGATGCATTTTTAATAGTATACATAGCCTTGCTTCAGTTACATGGGACTACGGTCCAATGGGTGGGTTCCCACAGTCACCTCTAGGTTCAAATAACCTAGCTCTGGGTTCAGATAACCTAGTAAAAAGCAAGATATGATAAATCAGTTATAAACAGTATTTTACTTTATCAGTGGCACTATACTGGACTTCAGATGTCCTTGGGTTGGGCTCCCATAGTCGTCCCTAGGTTTAGATAACCTAGTAACCCTACTAGATTCGGGACTTGCTACCTCGGGCCTAGTTAGGGATGCGCGCACAGCAAATATAGTTGCCGGGCCCATCAGCAGCATGTTTAGTATTTTTACCTATTTATGAAAATAGTTTTTAAACTTCACAAATAGATAAGTGAATTCAACTTAGCTTCAGTTCAGTTTTCTATAGACATAGAAGATAGCTTTATGTTTAGTTCTTGATTGCCATGAGTTACATGCTCATATGCCATGTTTTAGCATTTCTAGTATGAATCTCAGCTTCCATATCAGCATAGCATCTTTTAAAAAGCATGATTTCTACAAATGCATGTTTTTGTGAGGTAGATGGTTTCTTACTAAGCTCCCAAGCTTATAGTTGTATTTTCCTTATACTGCAGATAAGGGTAAAGGAAAGATGGAATAACGGAGGCTGGAGACAATGCGATGAAGATGTGTGTGAGCAGGAACTTGGAATGAAGATCTTTGGGGGAGAACTAGCAAATTAAGAACTTAGTACTCTTATAATATTACTTTTCTGCACTCTTAGATGTTTAAGTGTCTTGATTCATGAAAGTATGCACCAAGTTATGCTTAGACTGTTATTTGTCATGATAGTAGATAGCTAGCTATGAGTAATGGCATGCCCAGTAGTGGTGTTGTGTTTGTAGTTGTGCTTCTGAAGTTCTGTACGAGGTCAGGTCTGATTTCTGCAGAAATCAGAAACCCAATCGATCAGCCGATCGATTGAGCAGTCCTCAATCGATCAGTCGATTGATTGGATGAAGTCCCCACGTACAGAACACTATGGAATCGATCAGCTGATCGATTGAGGAGCCCTCAATCGATCAGCCGATCGATTGGGAAGCGATTTGCCGCGTACAGAGAGCTGATGAGTCGATCAGCTGATCGATCGGCCGTGGATCGATCAGCCGATCGATCGGGAATTTAAACTCCGCGAACAGAGAGCTTCTGAATCGATCTCCGTATCAATTGGCCAGGCTGGATCGATTAGCTGATCGATCCAAACTTAACTCCATGCACAGTAGCACGTCGAATCGATCAGTGGATCGATCAGCCAACTCCAATCGATTAGTCGATCGATTGGAATGTCTGATTTCAGCCAGAAGTGTCTAACTTCAGTTTTTGATCAAATAGGAAGTTCAGCTCCCTTCTTTAACATATATATATAACTTCAAGAATGTATCCCGAATATAAATTTCAGATTTCATCGTAAATTGCAGAGAGTTTTAATTAGTTCAGTCTTTTTTCGCACCAGAATAGTTACCATAATGTAACCCTTGGCCTTACATCTTAGTTAGTAGAAGGTGGGTCATTACAGATCTCTTGCAAGAGAATCGAATGACATGTTACTCATTGAGGATAAAAAAACCTACTAATTACGAAGAAGCTCTGAATAGTTTAGAGAAGGACAAGTGGCTTACAACAATTAAGTCAGAAATGGATTCCATGTATGAAAACCAAGTTTAGAATTTGGTAGACCCATCAGAAGGCATTACACCTATAGGGTGCAAGTGGGGTTTCAAGAAAAAAAACTGACATGGATGGTAATGTAATTACCTACAAGACAAGGTTGGTGGCGAAAGACTATCGTCAAAGGCAAGGCATGGACCATAACGAAACCTTTTTACCTATAACCATGCTTAAATGCATTCGAATACTCTTAGCCATATCAGCTCATCATGATTATAGGATATGACAAATGGATGTGAAAACAACTTTCCTTAATAGAAGCCTGCTCGAGGACGTGTATATAATACAATCCGAAGGTATAACATCTGTTAACAAGAATAAAGCATGCAAGCTTCAACGGTTATTTATGGACTAAAGCAAACATCCAGGAGTTGGAATATTTATTTTGATGAGGCAATTTAAGAGTTTGATTTCTCACAAAATCCAGATTAACCTTGTGTGTATCAAAAGGTTAGTGGAAGTATAGTTGTATTCCTAATATTATAAGTTGATGATATATTACTTATAGGAAATGATGTGCCAGTTCTATAGTCAGTTAAAATTTGGTTATCCATGACATCCTCCATGAAAAACATAGAAGAAGCAACTTACATTCTAGGGATGAAGATCTATAGAGATAGATCGAAAAGGTTGCTTGGTCTTTCACAGTTGACATATATAGACAAAGTGGTAAAATGGTTTAGCATGTCTAAATTCAAAAAAGGTTTCATACCTATGAGGCATGGAATTCATTTTTCAAAGTCTATGTGCCCACACACAAAAGACGAGAGGATTTGCATGGATAAGATACCTTATGTGTCCGTAATAGGATCTATTATATAGTTATATTATGTACAAGACCAGATGTATCGTATGCTCTGAATGTTATGAGCAAATACTTTTCAAATCTAGGAATGGATTAGTAGGTGGCTATTAAGATAATCCTTAAGTACTTGAGAAGAACTAAAGATATATTCTTGGTATATGGAGATGGCGAAATGATCATACGCGGGTATACAGATGCCAATTTTTAGACGGACAGGGATAACTCCAAGTCCTAGTCTAGATTCGTATTCATATTAAATGGAGGCACAATCCATTGGAAGAGTTCCAAGTAAGATATTATTACAAATTTTACTTGTGAGGCGGAATACATTACAGCTTCGGAAGTAGCAAAGGAAGCAGCTTGGATTAAGAAGTTTATTATCGAACCTGGTGTAGTTTCATCCACTGTTGAAGAAGTACCTGTTTACAGCGACAACACTGGAGCCATTACACAAGAAAAGGAATCTAGGTCTCATCAACGATCCAAAGACATGCTTTGCCTCTATCATTTGATTAGGGAGATCATTAGTAGGAAAGGAATACTATTCTCGAAAATTTCATATAAAGGAACCTGGTGGATCCTTTGACAAAGGCTCTACCATAAAGTAAGTTTGAGAGTTGCATCCATGCTTATGGTTTTGGATACTGTGGCGATTGACATTAGGTCAAGTGGGAGTGTTAGATTTTGAAGAATGTCCTAAAGCAATCGTCTTATGATTTTACTATTTATTTGATAAATATAAATTCACTATTTGAATGCATATTATATGTTTGAATAGTCTTAAACTCATTTATTGAATTTGTAGAATACAATTCATAGCATGAGAGAATTTGTAATTGGATCACAACTAGTGATTATCTCTATAGGTACAATTATGAACGCATTAGAATTTTCCTAGTCGTTGAATTGATGCATTCAAACATCATTAATTCTGTAAGACTAGCACGGGTTATACTCTTTGATTCGGCCAAGTAGCTTTTTCTCACTACCTTCTTGAGCAAAAAATAAAAAAATCTATGTAGAAAAATGTTGGTTGTTTCACTTGGGCAAATACCCCGACCGGTCTAGCATTCGGCACACGTAAGTCATGCTCGCACATGAGTCAACTTGGTTTAGTATAAGCTAGGCCCTAGATTTGCACCCCCCCCCCCCCGGACGCACCCACGCATGAGAGAGAGTCTCTCCTCATGCATTTGTTTACATCATCAATGCATGCCAATCAATATAAACTAACCAATGTGCCTTGAAACTCCCAATGTGGGACTAAAATCTCATTCATAATGGAGCTTCTTTCCTCATCTTCCACCTCTTCTCCATTCACTTATATCCAACAATCACAGATATAAATGCAAATAGGGTATGTGATAGCATTTAATAGTTGAGTCTAATATAGGATGGGTAGGTTTTGCTCTTTGAACCTTTTCTTATGAAGATATGTTTGTTTATTGGATGACAATAGATACGATGTCCTTAAACTGTTCTGCCGTCTGTGTAAGCATTGACATATCTCGTCCAAGACTCTCCTTGATACAACTCAATTCTCATGAGTGTATTTATTATTGGCCATGAACACGCCTGGATATGTGAGAAGTTCTAAGAATTGTACCTCCAATTCTCTTTGAAGCGGCCCACTTCTTTCTCACATAGGTGATTTCTTATGACTATTCCACATTACTCTTCATGGATCATTAAAAGTCATGTGCTCAATCTCCATCCTTCACTGATCCATTGGGTCATTCTCCCATAGTGAGCAATTTTATCGGTATAATTATGTTATCCCTTTGAATATAGTTCTTGGGATCTTCAGTCTGCATAGGTTGGGTTTCATTTGCACTAATATTTCCCATCGGCATCAAGCCCATCCCCCGCGATGAGCTTGCAACTAACCCTTTATTTAATTATTTGGTTAACGAATCTACTAAATTATTCTTTGACTTCACATTGTTAATAGTAATTCCCATTGAGAGTAGTTGTCTAATATCATTATGTCTATGACGTATATGTCTAGACTTACCATTATACAGATAGCTCTGTGCCCGACCAATTACTGATAAATTATCGTAATGTATGCAAATTATCGGCACCAGTTTTAGCCATCTTAGAATATCTTCTAAGAATTGTCGTAGTCATTCAACCTCTTCACTACATTTGTCAAGAGCTATAAACTCAAATTCCATCATAGATCTAGTTATTACTATTTGCTTAGAAGATTTCTAGGAAATGGTTGTACCTTTCAGAGTGAATACATATTCACTCGTAGACTTATAGTCTTTTATATCAGATATCTAACTCACATCATTGTATCCTTCGATGACAGCTGGATATCTCATATAGTGTAGTCTATATCCATGAGTATACCTTAAGTACCTCAGTATTCTTTGTTGGTGCGGGAAGCATCCGACGATCGAACTAAGGTTTTGATAATGGCAAAGGGATTCAAAGTTAAGATTCCTTGTTATCTAACATGTTTGATGGAGATTGCAGGAAAGTCCTAAGTGCAGTTAGGCAAGGTGAAAACCCTAAGGGGTGGTAACCCTAGGTCATAGGGGGCGGTAACCCTAGGTGGAGAAAAATCCTAAGGGGCGGCAACCTTAGATCCTAGGGGGTGGTAACCTTAGGTGGAGGAAAATCCTAAGGGGGGGGGGGGGGGGGGGGAACCTTAGGTCCTAAGGGGTGGCAACCCTAGGTGGAGAAAAACCCTAGGGGGCGGTAACTCTAGGTCCTAGGGGGTGATAACCCTAGGCAGAAAGTCCAGTCGGTCTGGAGGACCGGACTGGCACCAGGTAATCTCTATTGAGGGGAGTAGGTGAGGACGCATTCCCCTTAGAGGGAACAGTAGGCGTCGGGTCGAC
The DNA here is from genome assembly GCF_018446385.1 of Zingiber officinale. Lineage (NCBI taxonomy): Eukaryota > Viridiplantae > Streptophyta > Magnoliopsida > Zingiberales > Zingiberaceae > Zingiber > Zingiber officinale. The sequence goes on along the minus strand of NC_055998.1, from coordinate 56,051,129 downwards.
CTAGGATTTCCAGTCGGAGATCCGAAGTCAGACCCAGACAGGCCGATGACGGTCACACTCTATATTCATACTTCTATTTATGTGCTAACATTATCTTGCAGGGTATGTTGTTGTTTTGAGACTAACATGTCTTGCAAGTACAAAAGGAATAAGCTATGCCTTGGATGAACAGTGTCCGAGGCGCCTTCATGGAGCTTGGAGGCGCCTCGGGTGCAAAACGTGAGCTGGCCACTAAGCAGCACCGGAGGCGCCTTGGATGGAGCTGGAGGCGCCTTGGACCAGAGATTGGAGGCACCTTGGATTGGCTTGAAGGCGCCTTCAAGTGGATGAGTTGCGACCAAGTCCATTTTGGTCCACGTGGCTGACTCGGCTTGTTGGAGGCGCCTTGGATGGTGTTGGAGGCGCCTCCAGCAGTGCATAAAAGGAGCTCTCGAGCAGCAAGTTAGATTATCAATTCTCAAGCTACTCTTGTGCAACAAGCTGCTCTAGAAATGTTCCGACAAAGCTACGACTTGACACCGACGACCCGGAGCTCAGAATCTTCAATTTTTCTATTGTCGTTGGTAAATCTAAGTTGCTTTTAATTGTACTTACAGTTGTAACATTTTCACGAGATTGTAAGTGTTGCCCGATGATCCTGTCCGAAGGCTGAATCAATGGACGCTGGGCACGTGGCGCTTCTCCAAACGGCTGACGTAGATCTCCTGACTGTCCGCACGGACCTCTGGTGAACCTGCACAGAAGTCGGACCGGGAAGGGGTTCCCGGCGACGACCCTCCGACGCTCAAGTCAGGCAAAGCTCAACCAGAAAGTGGCTTCAAGAATCGTAGAATGCATATCTCTGGCGAAGTATAAGGCTCCTTATATAGAGTGGTGAAAGAGCTCGCGCACACCTACCGAGGCAAACACGTGTCCTTAGCCCATACCTCGGTATGTGTTTGTCAGAAAGCTTACCTGACATCATACTGCTACAGTCTCGGCACGTCTTCGATGGGACAGCAGAACACCTCATCACCAGACTAAGAGTATGGCCTAGTCATAGGACTAGACGGCTGTCATAAGATGTTCCTTGTCCTTCTCTCCCTACCCCATGCCGGGGTGTCCGTCCGGTCAGCTGGACGGGGCGTCCCGTTCGGCTGGCCCTCATTTTACGCCCGGCCGGACGGCACTCACATCCCGTCCGGCCTTCCGTTTGCATCGGTATGCTGGGGAGATCTTCGGTAAGGTGTCATGTAGGGACTGCTAGCAGTATGCTACCTTGTGTCTTCGGCCAAGACTTCCGCTCGGCCCATTGTTACTGTTCAGTCGAGCGCCGGAACTTTGATTCCTGTCAGGGCACCTTTTGCCCTCGGTTATTCATCGGTCTACCGGCCGGGAGGTCAGCCCATCCTTCTCCGGTCGGCCGCTCGGTCCGTCCTTCTCCGGTCATCCGAGCGGAAGACCGTCGAGCTCCGACGTTAAATATCGAGAGACGAGCCGGCGTCTATAAATCATCCGAGCGGAAGGCGGTCGAGCTCCGACGTTAAATATCGAGAGACGAGCCGGCGTCTATAAACCCTCCGAGCGGAAGACCGTCGAGCTCCGACGTTAAATATCGAGAGACGAGCCGGCGTCTATAAATAATCCGAGCGGAATGTTGGTTGCTACTCGAAAAACCTAGAGGCTCCACTGTACAAAAATTTTGTACAAAGGTCTAAACCTTTTCCTAGCTACCATGTGTTCTTTTAAATTAAATTTTGGATCGCCTGCGGAACTTAACTCGTTTGATCCAAAACTTAATCTATTTGTTCTTTTAGGTTTTGACTTGGATCTCCTGCGGAACTTAACACGTTCGACCCAAATCACCTTAAGTTATTAATTCCATTAAATATTAATTTCCATAATTGGTTCCCAGTACTGACGTGGCGAGGCACATGGCCTTCTTGGATATGGGAGCAACCACCACCGACTAGACAAAACCTTTTATGGAAAGCTAATATTTAATTTCCTAAAATAACTTTAGGTTAACCGAAAAGAACAATCAAATCATAAGAAAAAATAAAACAAAAGAACACATCATCGAAAAACATATTCGAAATACTAGAATCGTAAGCCTCTTGTATTTGGTATTATTTCCAAAAATAACTAGTATGATGCGGAAAGAAAAATTACTAGTTATACCTTTTAGAAAGACCTCTTGATCTTCTACCGTATTCCTCTTCTATCCTCGGATGTTGTGTGGGCAACGATCTTCTGAGATGAGAACCACCAAGCACCTTCTTCTTCCTTGCAAATTTCGGCCATCAAAACTTCTTCTAGGATGAAGAGGTTCAGCCACCACCACCATGCTCCAAGGGATGCTATAAAAGAGGCTTCTTTTCTCTCCTTCTTCTCCCTCTTAGATCCGGCCACCAAAGCTATCTCCACCATGAGAAAGTTTCGGCCACACAAAGGAGAGGAGAGAAAACAAAGGGCCGGCCACACCCAAGGAAGAAAAGAGGAAGAAAAATAGAATAGAGTCGTTCACCTTGAAGCCTCCTCTACCCCCTCTTTTATAATCCTTGGTCTTGGCAAATAAGGAAAATTTAATAAAAACTTCCTTAATTCTTTTGCCAATGAAAAGGAAAATTTATTTAATTAAAACAATTTTTTTTTTCAAATTTCAATGGTCGGCTACAACAATAAACTTCCAAGCAAATAAAATTTTAAACACCAATTAAAACTTCCTTATTTGCTTCCGGAAATTTATAAAATTTCTCCAATAATTTTATCCCTTCATGATTGGTTTATAAAAAGGAAATTTAATAAATTAAAATCTTTCTTTTAACATATGGATAAAAAGAAAGTTATCTCTAAAAATTAAAATCTCTTTTAATCTACAAATAAGGAAAGATATCAAATCTTTTCTTAATCTTTTGTAGAAACTTATAAAAGAGAATATTTAATTTTAAACTCTCTTTTAAATCATGAACATGGTTAAAAAGGAAAGTTTTCTTAAAATTTAAAATCCTCCTTTAAACAACAAATAAGGAAAGATTTCAAATTTTAAACTCTCTTTTAAACATGTAGATGATTTACAAATAAGGAAAGTTTTTACCAAAAATTAAAACCATCCTTTTAAACTACAAATAAGGAAAGAGATTAATCTCTTCTCTTAATCTTTTGTAGAAAGCTATAAAAGGAAATTTTTAATTTTTAAACTCTCTTTTAAAATCATGATATCCACATAAGAAATAATTTTAATAAAAATCCTTTTTAATATTCTAGTGGCCGGCCACCTAAGCTTGGGACCCATGCTTTGGCCGGCCACCTACATGACTCATCCACTTGATCTTGGCCGGCCCTAGCTTGGGTTCCAAGCTAGCTTAGCCGGCCCCATTGGATGGGTAAGAAGGTGGGTATGCGGTGGGTATAAATCTCTATATACTAGAGGCTACGATAGGGACCGAGAGGAGGAATTGGTTTTGGTCTCTCGATGAAAATAAGCATCCAGTGTTCGCCGCGAACACACAACTTAATTTCATCAATAATAATTCATTCCACTAAAGAACTATTATTGAACTACCGCACCAATCCCAAATTACATTTTGGGCTCCTTCTTATTATGAGTTTGTTAGTCTCCCTGTGTTTAAGATAACAAATGTCCACTAATTAAGTAAGTTACTGACAACTCACTTAATTAATATCTAGCTCCAAAAGTAGTACCACTCAACTTCATCGTCATGTCGGACTAAGTCCACCTGCAGGGTTTAACATGACAATCCTTATGAGCTCCTATTGGGGACATTCTCAACCTAGATCACTAGGACACAGTTTCTTTCTATAATCAACAACACATACTATAAGTGATATCATTTCCCAACTTATCGGGCTTATTGATTTATCGAACTAAATCTCACCCATTGATAAATTAAAGAAATAAATATCAAATATATGTGCTTGTTATTATATTAAGATTAAGAGCACACACTTCCATAATAACTGAGGTCTTTGTTCCTTCATAAAGTCAGTATAAAAGGAACGAACTCAAATGGTCCTACTCAATACACTCTAAGTGTACTAGTGTAATTATATAATTAAGATAAACTAATACCTAATTACACTACGACCTTCCAATGGTTTGTTCCTTTCCATCTTGGTCGTGAGCTACTGTTTATAATTTATAAGGAACCGATAACATGATCTTCTGTGTGTGACACCACACACCATGTTATCTACAATATAAATTAATTGAGCAACTACATTTATCATAAATGTAGACATTTGACCAATGTGATTCTTATTTCTAGATAAATGTTTATACCAAAAGCTAGGCTTTTAGTATACACTCTAACAATCTCCCACTTATACTAAAAGACTAAGTTGCCATTTCTGCTGCCATACATCTGATTCCCATGCCTTTCAAAAAGCTCTTGCCTTAAGGACCTTAGGTTATCATCTGATGCAATCTAGGCGGCAACAACTTCTCCTCGTTATACAATTTCTTGTATTGGGTAGTACTTGCGCTCTATTGTGTTTACTTGGCTTATAGACTCATGGTTTCTTCAAGTTTGTTACTGCACCATTATTATTACAATAAATGGTAATAATCTTTGGACAAACTAGAAATCTTATCTAAGTCTATCTTGAGGTAATTAAGTCATTCATCTTTTATGGCTACCTCAGAGGCTTGCCATATACTCAGCTTCTATGGTGGAGTCCAGAAAAACACCTATGCTTATCACTCTTCCATAGTTATGACTTTTCCTCCTAAAGTAAACACAAAACCCCGAGGTCGACTTATTATTGTCCCTATCCGATTGGAAGTCAAAATCCGTGTAACCCACAGGGACCAAATTAACTACCTTGTAAGCTAGCATATAATCTCTAGCGCCTCTAAGGTACTTTAATATATGCTTTACTGTAGTCCAATGTCCTTGTCTAGGGTTACTTTGATATCTGCTAACTATGCCCTTGGCAAAATAGATTTCTGATCTCGTGCATAACATACTAACTGCCGAAGCATAAAGAACTGCCTACATGTCCTCAATCTCCTTTGATGTCATCGGAGACATCTCTTTAGATAAAGACACTCCATGCTTAAAAGGTAAGAAACTTTTCGAGGAGTTTTGCATGCTTAAAACGAGTAAGGATTTTCCGATGTATCAAGCTTGGGATAAGTAAAATATATTTTTTCTTTCGATCCCTTATTACTTTGATCTCAAAAATATATACATTCTCCCAAGTCCTTTATATCGAATTATTTGGACAACCATACCCTTACTTCTGACAACATTTTGATATTGTTTCCAACTACCAAAAATGTTATCTACGTATAGTACAAGAAATATCACCACGTTTCCATCACACCTTTTGTATACACAAAACTTATCCGTTTACTCAATAAATCCATAGGTCTAGATTACTTTGATAAACCGGATGTTCCAAGACCTTGAAGCTTTGCCTCAGTCCATAGACTGATTGAGCTTGCACACAAGATGCTCTTAGCCCTTTGCAATGAACCCTTCTGGTTGCTTTATATGGATCCTTTCATCAAGACTTCCATTAAGGAATGCTGTCTTGACATCCACTTGCCAAATAGATAAAAGAATCCAGATAGACTTAAGCATGGCTACCAGTGAAAAAGTTTCCTTTTTCATCAAGCCTTGCTTTGAAAGTTACTACCTTCCTTTCTATCCCTCTTTTCCTATTATAGACCTTTTTACACCCAAAGGCTTTTATACCATTTGGTGGTTCTACAAGCTTCCAGATTTTATTAGAATACATATATTCTAATTCTGTTATTCATTACTCTTTGCCAAGATGTTGCATCTTTATCTTGGAGTGTTTCGTCATATGTCCGGAGATCAGGTTCATGTCCTCCAGGGATTGAGTCCAGAAACTCTCCCAAAACATGAATCTTTCTAGGTTGCCTAACAACCCTCCCACTACGACAAGGCACTTTCTGCAATTGTGTATCATTTGTGATACGTGTTGTAGTTTCCTTGTGGTATCTCATCTTGTACAGTTGGTACTAGATTAGACATTCCTTTTATTACTTCCTTAAGAACAAATTTTCTTATGGGCACATGGTTTATTACATAGTCCTTTTCTAAAAATCGGTCATTGATGCTAACAATGACCTTCTGATTTTTAAGACTATAAACCTACTTTCATTTCACTAGGATAACCCACAAACAAGTGAATTCTTGTCCAACTTATCATTGTCTCTCTTCTGCATATGTGCTGGACTACCCGTATCCGAATATGCTTCGAAATAGGCTTACGCCTATTCAGCAATTCTATATGAGTAGAGAGTTCTGACTTTGGAAGGTACTATATTCACTTCCGTTTCCAGAGTATATTCTAAAAATGATTTTGGTAATATTCTAAATAACTCATCAATATACTTATTTCCATAAGAGTCATATACCTTCCTTTTTCTACACCATTCTGTTGGGGTGTACCAGGTGCAGTTAGTTGGGATTGAATCCTTACTTCTGATAAGTGACTCCTAAATTATCCCAAGAGGTACTTGCCACTATATTCTTACCATAGTGACTTTTACTTTAACATTTCTCCGCATCATCCTTGTACTATTTGAACTAATCAAAGTACTTAGTCTTGCGGTACATTAAGTAAATTTATTTGTATCTTGAATAGTTGTCTATAAAATAGGCAAAATATTCAATACTACCTCTTGTCTGGATAGTCATAGGATCACACAAATCAGAATGAACCAATTTCAACATATCTTTGACTCCATACCCCTTAGACTTAAAAGCTTCTTGGTTATTTTTCCTTCCAAGTAAGACTCGCAGGTTGGAAAGATTTCCACTACTAATGAACCCAAAAGTTCATCAGCTACCAATGAATCATACTCAAGTTAATATAACCTAGCCTTAGATGCCAAAGATATTAATGGTTCATTTCCGAAGGTTGCTTTCTCTTAAAATTAGAAGATGTGTTATTTGTTGTATCGTGAAAGTTATTGGATTTATAAATTGCCAACCAATGTACCAGAACAGATAACTTCCCTCTTTTTCTTAATAACAACTTTGTTATTAAAAGAGGCAGAATATCAAGTTCTTTGAATAGTTTAGAAACTGAAAACTAGTTTTTTCTAAACTTGGTACGTAAAGACAATTACTCAAAAATCCATGTTTTATTCTTATCAAAAGATAAACATCTCCCACTGCAACAGCTACCATTTTTACAGTAGTGCCCATGTGGATGGTGTTTTAATTTCATTTAGTTGCCGGGTTTCCTGGAACCCTACAATGAATTGCGGACATGATTGATGACATTTGTATCTACACTCCAGGTTCTGGTAGATAACACCACTAAACATGTTTCAACTAATGAATTAAACACACCTATATTGTTCTTAGTTCTAAGAAGACAGTCTACCTTAATGTCCAAGTCCTATTTCCAATCATTACAATTGGGACTACTAAGTCTTTTCTATAGTATGACTATTAAGGATTGACAAACATTTTAAATCCTAAGAATCACAAAAATATTCGGTCAAGATCAACTCCTTAAAATTTCCATGAATTTTGTATATACAAAATCGAAGAGGAGATTTTATTCATTAATTTTATTATCTCGTCAACTTTACATTATGACGAATAAAATTAATAGTTGATCTGTCTTTGATCAAATATTTGGTCAAAAACTTTTGAATTTAAAAAAATATTGATTCCTCGGACAATATTATTTAAATTCACCAACACCTCAAACACCGTGAATTTTGCATGCCACGTTAATGTGGACGTATACAAATTCAACATTTATAAAAGGAGGGTTTTAACCCATTAATTTTATTATCTTGTCAACCTAACTTTTTGACAAATAAAATTAATAGTTGGTATCATTTGGTCACACAAATAATAGCAGTGACTCCGATGGGGGAGGATACTGTTAGATGTGTCTAAGTGTATACCATTACTTGACACTAAGTCCATTAATAAGATTATGCCCCTTCCGTTGGGGAAGATCACACGCTCTTAATTAACTTCCTATAGTCATCCAAAAATGGAAGTCTGTTCTAGTGATCCACAAACAAGCTCATCCGTTATGGAGGAAGGCACTCAGAGCCAACGCGCAAGCTTGTTTACATCACTTACAAACCAGTAATAGAGACCATGAGATTTACTTAAAAATCCCTCTCCCACTTAGTTATTTATAAATGAGGAATTTTAACTATGCTAGTTTACCTAACATGCATACTAACAAGCACACACAACACAGCATAAAAAGCAATAAATAGAAAAACTAATTTTAAACTATTATGGCTTTTATCTATTGCTGTCCTCCGTGTGTCGCCAACCTTAGCTGCTGCCATCTTTGGCCACCGCCACCGGGTCTAGTTGTCGCTTCCATCTTGCTCCTTGATCCGCTGTGCCTCTGGTCCTCAAAAGGTTCCACGCCTTGCAAGATTCGATCCGCGACATAAATAGAATTTTACATTTTTCGATCCTATATTCCTCGAAGGAATGTACATGTAAACTAGATCGAACATAAAATAAAATTTACATCCATCGATCCTATATTCCATAAAAGGAATGTACATGTAACTAGATCAAAAATAAAATCCTAATAAAACTAAATACAGCTCCTGCTGTATTTTATAATACAATCATGCACACACAATAAAATGCCCTTGACATGTCCAAGGGTCCAATCACACACATAATAACTAAAAGCCATAATAGTTGGATCCTGCATCCACAAAGTTAGCACATCCTACTATTAACCTGCCTAAATTATGTATGACATGTGCATAATTAACCTAATACCAAATACACAGAGGCAAAACCCTAGCTCTGATACCAATTATTGGTTGCTACTCGGAAAACCTAGAGGTTCCACTGTACAAAAATTTTGTACAAAGGTCTGAACCATTTCCTAGCTACCATGTGTTCTTTTAAATTAAATTTTGGATCGCCTGTGGAACTTAACACGTTTGATCCAAAACTTAATCTATTTGTTCTTTTAGGTTTTGACTTGGCTCTCCTGCGGAACTTAACAAGTTCGACCCAAATCACCTTAAGTTATTAATTTCATTAAATATTAATTTCCATAATTGGTTCCCAGTATTGACGTGGCAAGGCACATGGCATTCTTGGATATGGGAGCAACCACCACCGACTAGACAAAACCTTTTATGGAAAGCTAATATTTAATTTCCTAAAATAACTTTAGGTTAATCGAAAAGAACAATCAAATCACAAGAAAAAATAAAACAAAAGAACACATCATCGAAAAACATATTCGAAATACTAGAATCGTAAGCCTCTTATATTTGGTATTATTTCCAAAAATAACTAGTATGATGCGGAAAGAAAAATTACTAGTTATACCTTTTAGAAAGACCTCTTGATCTTCTACCGTATTCCTCTTCTATCCTCGGACGTTGTGTGGGCAACGATCTTCCGAGATGAGAACCACTAAGCACCTTCTTCTTCCTTGCAAATTTCGGCCATCAAAACTTCTTCTAGGATGAAGAGGTTCGGCCACCACCACCATGCTCCAAGGGATGCTAGAAAAGCGGCTTCTTTTCTCTCCTTCTTCTCCTTCTTAGATCCGGCCACCAAAGCTATCTCCACCATGAGAAAGTTTGGGCCATACAAAGGAAAGGAGAGAAAACAAAGGGCCGACCACACCCAAGGAAGAAAAGAGGAAGAAAAATAGAATAGAGTCGTTCACCTTGAAGCCTCCTCTACCCCCTCTTTTATAATCCTTGGTCTTGGCAAATAAGGAAAATTTAATAAAAACTTCCTTAATTCTTTTGCCAATGAAAAGGAAAATTTATTTAATTAAAATATTTTTTTTTTCAAATTTCAATGGTCGGCCACAACAATAAACTTCCAAGCAAATAAAATTTTAAACACCAATTAAAACTTCCTTATTTGCTTCCGGAAATTTATAAAATTTCTCCAATAATTTTATCCCTTCATGATTGGTTTATAAAAAGGAAATTTAATAAATTAAAATCTTTCTTTTAACATGTGGATAAAAAGAAAGTTATCTCTAAAAATTAAAATCTCTTTTAATCTACAAATAAGGAAAGATATCAAATCTTTTCTTAATCTTTTGTAGAAACTTATAAAAGAGAATATTTAATTTTAAACTCTCTTTTAAATCATGAACATGGCTAAAAAGGAAAGTTTTCTTAAAATTTAAAATCCTCCTTTAAACAACAAATAAGGAAAGATTTCAAATTTTAAACTCTCTTTTAAACATGTAGATGATTTACAAATAAGGAAAGTTTTTACCAAAAGTTAAAACCATCCTTTTAAACTACAAATAAGGAAAGAGATTAATCTCTTCTGTTAATCTTTTGTAGAAAGCTATAAAAGAAATAAATACTAGCTTGGCCGGCCACCTACATGACTCATCCACTTGATCTTGGCCTGCCCTAGCTTGGGTTCCAAGCTAGCTTGGTCGGCCCCATTGGATGGGTAAGAAGGTGGGTATGCGGTGGGTATAAATCTCTATATACTAGAGGCTACGATAGGGACCGAGAGGAGGAATTGGTTTTGGTCTTCCGATGAAAATAAGCATCCCGTGTTCACCCCTAATACACAACTTAATTTCATCAATAATAATTCATTCCACTAAAGAACTATTATTGAACTACCGCACCAATCCCAAATTACATTTTGGGCTCCTTCTTATTATGAGTGTGTTAGTCTCCCTGTGTTTAAGATAACAAATGTCCACTAATTAAGTAAGTTACTGACAACACACTTAATTAATATCTAGCTCCAAAAGTAGTACCACTCAACTTCATCGTCATGTCGGACTAAGTCCACCTGCAGGGTTTAACATGACAATCCTTATGAGCTCTTATTGGGGACATTCTCAACCTAGATCACTAGGACACAGTTTCCTTCTATAATCAACAACACACACTATAAGTGATATCATTTCCCAACTTATCGGGCTTATTGATTTATCGAACTAAATCTCACCCATTGATAAATTAAAGAAATAAATATCAAATATATGTGCTTGTTATTATATTAGGATTAAGAGCACACACTTCCATAATAACTGAGGTCTTTGTTCCTTCATAAAGTCAGTATAAAAGGAACGACCTCAAATGATCCTACTCAATACACTCTAAGTGTACTAGTGTAATTATATAGTTAAGATAAACTAATACCTAATTACACTACGACCTTCCAATGGTTTGTTCCTTTCCATCTTGGTCGTGAGCTACTGTTTATAATTTATAAGGAACCGATAACATGATCTTCTGTGTGTGACACCACACACCATGTTATCTACAATATAAATTAATTGAGCAACTACATTTATCATAAATGTAGACATTTGACCAATGTGATTCTTATTTCTAGATAAATGTTTATACCAAAAGCTAGGCTTTTAGTATACACTCTAACACGGAAAGCCGTCGAGCTCCGACGTTAAATATCGAGAGATGAGCCGGCGTCTATAAATAATCTGAGCAGAAGGCCGTCGAGCTCCGACTTTAAATATCGAGAGACGAGCCAGCGTCTATAAACCCTCCGAGCGGAAGACCGTCGAGCTCCGATGTTAAATATCGAGAGACGAGCCGGCGTCTATAAACCCTCCGAGCGGAAGACCGTCGAGCTCCGACGTTAAATATCGAGAGACGAGCCGACGTCTATAAACCCTCCGAGCGGAAGACTGTCGAGCTCCGACGTTAAATATCGAGAGACGAGCCGGCGTCTATAAACCCTCCGAGCGGAAGACCGTCGAGTTCCGACGTTAAAATCGAGACGAGCGTCATAAACTCCCGGCGAAGACCGCCGAGATCCGGCGTTAAAATCGAGAGGCGAGCCGACATCTATAAACCCTCCGAGCGGAACGCCGAGCTCCGACATTAAAATCGAGAGACGAGCTGTGTCTATAAACCTCCGAGCGGAAGACCGCCGAGCTCCGACGTTAAAAATCGAGAGACGAGCCGGCTAAACTCTCCGGGCGGAAGACCGCCGAGCTCCGGCGTTAAAATCGAGACGAGCCGACGTCTATAAACCCTCCGAGCGGAAGACCGTCGAGCTCCGACGTTAAAAATCGAGAGACGAGCCGGCGTCTATAAACCCTCCGAGCGAAAGACCGTCGAGCTCCGACGTTAAAAATCGAGAGACGAGCCGGCATCTATAAACTCCCGAGCGGAAGACCGTCGAGCTCCGACGTTAAAAATCGAGAGACGGATCGGCGTCTATAAACCTTCCGACCGGAAGGTAGTCGAGTTCCGATGATAAAATTCGATGTTAAAAGATGGGCAACCGGAGCCTGTAAGGCCATCGGACGAATGGCTCTATGCATGGTCCTTGGTTGAAAGGGCCGAACGGTGATCGGGTCGGCTGTAATAGCGAGAATGAAGCCATCGTATGGCCGAGCGGACTAGTGTAGCGGCCGTTACTCAGTTAGATCGGCAGTCCAGTCAGTCGGACTTCGCCTCCTTCGACTAGACTTGAGGGGGAGGCAAGTGATCCGACGGATAGAACAGGGGATCCCCATTTTGAGGGGTCAACGCCACGTGGAAGTCAAAAGGCCAGGTGGTCGACCGGAGAAGGACGGACCGAGCGGCCGACCGGAGAAGGATGGGATGACCTCCCGGCCGGCAGACCGATGAATAACCGAGGGCAAAAGGCGCCCTGACAGGAATCGGAGTTCCGACGCTTGACTGAATAGTAACAATGGGCCGAGCGGAAGTCTTGGCCGAAGACACAAGGTAGCATACTGCTAGCAGTCCCTACATGACACCTTACCGAAGATCTCCCCAGCATACCGATGCAAACGGAAGGCCGGACGGGATGTGAGTATCGTTCGACCGGGCGTAAAATGAGGGCCAGCCGGACGGGACACCCCGTCCAGCTGACCGGACGGACGCCCCGGCATGGGGTAGGGAGAGAAGGACAAGGAACATCTTATGACAGTCGTCTAGTCCTATGACTAGGCCATACTCTTAGTCTGGTGATGAGGTGTTCTGCTGTCCCATCGAAGACGTGCCGAGACTGTAGCAGTATGATGTCAGGTAAACTTTCTGACAAACACATACCGAGGTATGGGCTAAGGACACGTGTTTGCCTTAGCAGGTGTGCGTGAGCTCTTTCACCACTCTATATAAGGAGCCTTATACTTCGCCGGAGGTACGCGTTCTACAACTTTTGGAGCCACTTCTTCACTGCTAGCTTGCCTGACTTGAGCATCGGAGGGTCGCCGCCGGGAACCCCTTCCCGGCCCGACCTTTTTGCAGGATCGCCGGAAGTTTGCACCAGCATTCGAAGACCCACGTCAGCGACCGGAGAGCGCCACGTGCCCAGCGTCCGTTGATTCAGCTTTCGGACAGGATCACCCGACATAAACGCTCAACGAGTGTGCGCCTTGGAGTAGGAGTCACCACAGGCTCCGAACCAAGTAAACAGCTTATGTTCGTGCGTTATTCTTTTTCTATTTCCGCTGCATCTACTCGAACGTTTTCCGATTACGAAATCGATTGTGAAAGCCACGAGCGCTATTCACCCCCTCTAGCGCGATCTCGATCCAACACTCTTGTTATCCCTTTCTAGTGCTCAACACTAGGATTCCTTGTGTATCTACTTAGTTTACTTACTGCGTAGGCCAAGTCTGGTCATGCACAACTCATCAAGTACATCAGACCTCCAATCACTTGAGAGTACTCTATTTGAGAGATACTTTCACCTTAATTTTTCAATAGATGTTGACTCGTATTTATCAGCGTTCATGCCAATGTAGTATTACCCTTGGTGAATTTCTCAAGAATCTTATCCATGTAGACTGACTAAAAACAAGTTCTTTTGTTATTCTAAGAATTTTGATTCATAGAATCACATCAACTAGGCTCATGTCCTTCATGTCAAATCTTGAGTTCAACATATCTTTAGTGGATTTTATTATCTTATCATTACTCCTAATGATAAATATATCATTTACATATAGGCACAAGATGATGTAGTCATTCTCTGTGCCTTTCATGCACACATATTTATCACAGTTATTAATCTTGAATCCACATTCATTCATGGCATTATCAAATTTCTCATGTCATTGCTTTAGTATTTGTTTCAAGCCATATAATGACTTCACCAATCTACAAACCTTATTTTTCTATCTTGATATAGAAACCCCCTCAAGTTGCTCTATGTAGATTTCCTCTTCTAAATCCCTATTTAGAAAGGCTGACTTTACATCCATCTAATGTATTCAAGATTCTATAGAGCGACTATAACCAACAATACTCTAATGGAAGTTATTCTCACCATCAAAGAATATGTATCAAAGTATCAAGGCCTTCCATTGTTAGTATCATTTAATTACCAATCTAGCCTTATATTTATTAATTGTGTCATCTGACTTCATTTTCTTCTTGAAGATCCACTTGCAACCTAGTGATTTACTTCTTGGAGAAAGATCCACAAGTTCTCAAGTGTGATTTTGTAAGATCCAATTGTCTCTCTCTTGTGAGGTCCATCAAAAGAACTTACAGCTTCTGAATAATTTTAGGGCTCACTTTTCAACACAAAAGTGATAAAATCCTATCCATAGGATTTTTCTACCTGAACTCTTTTTCTCCATCTAAGCTCAACCTTGACTAGTTCATCATCATCTTCTTTGCCTTGTATTTCACATATCCATTTTGAGGAGCTAGCATTCTCTTAGGTCTTATACGGAAACACATGCTCAAAGAACGATGTATTTCTCAATTCTATTATCAAGTTCTTATGTATAGACTTATACAGAAAAAAACTAATACGCACTACTATTATGCGCATATCTAATAAATATGCAATTAATAGTGTTTGGCCCTATCTTAATTCTTTTTGGATTAGGCATTAAAACTTTGGCAAGAAATCCCCACATTCATAAATATTTAGATGAAGGTTGTCTTCCATTCCACAACTAATAAGGGCTCTTATCTATTTTATTCCAGGGCACCTTATTTAAAAGGTAAATAGCTGTTAACACAACTTCCCCTACATGAACTCTAGCAGTCCATAGTTTAATAGAAGAGCGTTCATCATCTCCTTTAGAGTGCGGTTCTTTCGCTCAACAACACCATTTTGCTGAGGTATATAAGGAGTTATTATTTTATGTCTGATCCCATATTCAACACACAACCGAGCGAATGGTGATACAAACTCACTATCTCGGTCACTTCGAACCACCTTAATCTTTTTATTAAGTTGGTTTTCAACCTCATTTTTACAGACAGAAAATTGCTCTATAGCTTCATCCTGTTAGCTAGAGCCCTAGAGCCAATCATTTGATGATTGTATTATGGACTTGTTGTATCATATTCTATATAAATAAAGACATTTGGTTTTTGGTTATTATACTTACTTGTATTGGTGCCAAATAAACTAAGTATAATAACGTCCTTGAGTAGAAGGTTCTTACCTATATCAATCGGTTAGCTGAACCGATAGTGAGATGATATAGGGAACACTACTCTTAATCATTCCTAGTCGAGTATTAACATTCAGGGACAATGTTAATGCAATAAGACTAGCATGTAGGTCAACTCGATGACTTGATCTCACAAGTCATGGATATAGAGATATCAAGTTGACACATAGGTATGCATTAGAGAATGTATACTGAATGACCCGCCATGAGAAAGTATCATGGATCGTTATATGAGTGTCATATGCTTTCTCATGTGGCTATTAGTATGACTACTAGTCCTTGGACCTGAAGTCACCAAGGATCCCTACATAAGGAGTTATGTACTTTGGTTTCGTCAAACATCACTCGTAATTTGGTGGACTATATAGGCGATTACTGGATATGTAATGAATTATGCAGAGAGATGTGAGTGATGTAGATGGGATCTATCCCTCCGATATGACGGGAGAGACATCGGTATTCTTGATAGAGTGAGACCACGAAGTGCATGGCCATGCCCAAATGAGTCAATATGAGATATTGAGCTCATTTGTTTTAGTGAGTCTACTTGGAGTTCAAGATTTAGATTAATTAGAGGATGACACGGTCTATGCCTCACATTGATCAATCTAGATATCTTGGATAGAAGGACACTTGTCATATATTGTGAGGAGTCACAATTAGTAGTCACAAGGTGATGTCGGATCTCAACATTCTTGTAACTTGGGTAGTAATGATGTATTGCTAGATACCGCTCATTACTTATGGTCCTAAATGGGTTTAGGGGCATTGCCAACGTTACAAGAACCTATTGGGTCACACACAAAGAACAAGTGGATGGAGATTAAGTTCATATGATGAACCAAGAGGATTAGATTCATGTGATGAATCAAATTGGATTAAGAGTAATCCTAATTGGGCTAATTGAGTTGGACTCAAGTAAATTCATGTGTTCAATGAGTCTAATTTAGATTATGACTCATTGAATCAATTTAATTAAATGAATTAGATTCATTATATTAAATTGGCTTGAATTAAATGTTTGGATTAGATCAACCATGAGAGAGATTAAGTCAAGTTTGACTTGACTTGAGAGGAAGAGGAAGAGTCAAGTTTGACTTGACTATTTGCCACATCATTAGTGATTTAGCATTAGGAGGACTAATGATGATGTGCCACATCATCAAAGTGTGCCACCTCATGGGGGTTACAAATATATTCTCTTTAATGGCCACATCTAATGAGAATGGGGGTTACCTTTTTGGTTTTGAATGAGAATGAATTTTTCATTCACTCACATTCACATCATCTTCTTCCTCAAGCTCTCTTTTTGCTCCTTCTCTTCTCTTGGTCGTGGGTTTCAAGCAAGGGAGAAAAAAGGAGAGTTAATCTAATCCAAGAAGAAAGGTTAGTGAAAGTCACATAGAGTTTTTAGAGGAGTGTGTTCTCTTCTTTTCCTTTCTTCATCTTCCAATCCTATCCAAGAGCATCAAGAAGTGCTAGCACACTTGTTGTGTTCTCTTCTCCATCCTTGAGTGTTAGAGAACACTTCTTGTTCGTGTGGATACTACTAGAGTTGTGTACATTTGAACACACTCGAGATCCGGCGTACCTTGGACGAGCGGGATTTGCAAAGGGCATGCAACAAGGGTAACTTTCTAAACATGTAGATCTAAGTGTAGATCTAGTTAGTAAACTCGTACATGTAAATTTTTGTTCTATACTCTTCGCACGGATCCGGTGGCATGGGGGTTTCAGGGGTTCCGCGATGCGAAAAAGTGGTTTTCGCGGCCCAAAAAACCCAACAGTGGTATCAGAGCCACGTGCGAAGGCGTGTACGAGTTTATTTTGGTTTTTATGAAAAATAAACATTCTATGAATTTCTGTAATTTCATGATTTTTATAGTTTTAAAGGGTATTTTTCTCGTAGAAGCGAAGCACAAGTGTTTAGACACTTGTAGGCTTCGACTACCGACAAGATTTTTCCGTAACGACAATGTTTCGACCCAAAACCTTTTGGGACAGTGGGCTAAGGTGCTGTAGGATCGCTTAGGAGCAACTCGCAATGGTTAGATCGCGGGTAGGGGTATTGCCCCTAACCCCGCAAGGGGATTTGCTCCGCGATTGCGCCCGAAATCGCTAATCGGGACCGCCGGGAAAAATTTACTCATAAAATTGTAAAAATTATGAAAAATTACAGAAAATTATGAAAATATATAATTTTGAATTATATATTATTTTTGTGATAGTCATGACCCAAAAAGATCCAATATGATTGGATTTGTGTTGTAATTTATAATACGGCCTGCGTGCCGTCATGTGTTTGTGTGTGCTGTATTTGATACGCGACCTGCGCGTCATACCTCCCTATTTATATTCTAGTTGTAAATTAGATTTAGACTCGAATATAACTCGAGTTTCAAAATGTAATGTAAATTTTGAAGCGATGGAAGGTCCACTCAAGACGGAGTTACGAGGAAGGCGCGAGCAACACAAGGTGGTCAAAAGGAAGGCGCTTGAGAAGTTGTTAACCTTAGGTTGACCATCCGATCTTCTCATTGGCTTGAGAAGATCGTAGTAGGTCCATGACATAATCACAAAATTGTTTAATTAATTTCTTTTGTGTGTATGTGATGCATGCTAGTTAATTAAGTAATTAATTAGTGCCTAACGATTAGATTAGATCTAAATCGTGCACATGATGCACCCCACGATTAGATTAGATCTAAATCAAGTATATGATATGCATCATCGATTAGATTAGATCTAAATCACGTCGACTCTAATGCCTACCGTGCCATGATACCTATCACTACCTCGATCACATGTGTTGTTGAATCTGCCAAAGCAGAGCAACACATATTATCTTGGTAGGGTACGGAGGGACAATCTTGGTCCCGCTTATCAACACATGGGCGAGTACAAACTCAATTAGATTGAGTATTCCTAGTTTACTCGGTTGGATCGAGTACAAGTATAGGAATTCTTCCAACGGTTGGAAAGGTAGGACAAAATCACGTTTATATTAATTCTCGGGCGTATTAGCCAAAGCTAACTCGAGTTTTAATATCAATGCGGATCTTGATCCTATAAACAAGAGTTGCATAGAGATGTAATTGGTAATCGTTACCTACCGATCATACTAAAACTTGGGCGTATTAGCCAAAGCTAACTCTGTAAAATACCGAAAAATAGATGAATATTAATAAGGGAATTTTTCGGAATTTTTGGAAATTTTTCGGGAATTTTTCGGAGCTCGTATGGACGAGTTAACGGGGACAAGAACGGGACCCGGAAAAGCCTGTTTAGGCTACCCTATTTAAGTGAGGAAATGTTTATATTTCCTTTTCCTTTTATATTTCTTTTGCTTTATTCCTTTATTTGTTTTCTCCTTCTCTTATTCGCCGAAGGTCCACGCGCCCGATTTCCCACTGCCCTAACTGGCGCCGCGGCGACTCCCTTCCTTTTTCCTCTCTTCTCTGCCCTAGCCGGCGATGGCCGCCCCCTCTGCTACGATTTGGCAGCACGACCGACCGCCACGATCTCTACCCCGATTGCCCTCTGCCGATCTCCCTTCTCTTCCGACGACACCACACGAGCGCCGGCCACCTCTCCTCGGTCTTATCTATGCCCTAATCTCCAGCCGGCGTTTCCTTCTTGCCTACACCTAGGCACCACTGTCGATGTGTTCACCATGAACTAGACCTCTCCCTCGCCGGTTCCTTTTCGTCCATCAGTTGCCGACAGAGAGGAAATTAGGGGCTCCGATTCAGCAACTTCTTCGTGATTCATTGAAATTGTGCCCTAGCTTTGGGTTCACAGCCACTGCCCTCTCCTCGCAGACACTGGAACTCGTCGGAAAGGAGATTGAGCATCCGAGTCTTCACTTCACCCTCTGCCCGTGTGCCGTTGCCCTTGTTGGAGTTGTGCCCTAGATCGCCGGAGGTCGAGAGCTGGAGAAAATGACAGCGAGCAGTAGTAATCCGGCTATGTGATTGAAGGTAAGGGCTTAGGGTTTGATTTCCGAGTTGTGTTATGTTTCTTGTCTTACCGTGAGCAACCCTTGTATAGGGTGGAGGTTATGTTAACTAGGGATGGATGTTTCTAATTGTCGGTTCATTGTGCTGGTGGTGTTTCAGGTTTCCAGCAGCAGCTATTCCTTCCGATAGCACTATCCCTAGTTGTGGATCAACATCTGTACTGTGAGAATTTAGGTAAGGTGTAGTGAAATTGTTTCTTTTGTTGTAGCGTGCACCAATTTGTAGGAAAGGACAAGAAATGAATGGCACAGAAATCTATTTAAGTTTAAGTTGTTATGAGTAAATGGATTAAGTTTGGAATTTATCTAATGTATGATTAGGATTTATCCTAATTTAGAGTTAGAGGTTTTATTTAGCTATTTATGCGAATTTAGCTAAATAAATGTATGCATATCGGTTGACACAGGAGTTTGACGCGAGACGAGTATCTCGGAGTCAAGATTGGACCATTTTATCGGAGGCGGGTACTTTTGACTTATTGTCTTTGATATGCTTAGTAATTAAATTAACAAGATGCATTAATTGTGTTTCTTACTTGTTTCGGTTAATCACTGCCCAATACATGCTACCTGTTGATTGATTGTTTGTTTACATCTTGTATGGATATGTACCTGATTCCACATGCTCATGGGTAGTGATATAACCATATTTTACCATGTCAGGACCTAGGTTGGATACCTTATATGATCAGATACCTTGATATGATTCATTTGCTTTGGTGCACATTATGATATGTCCAGAGATTGGTTTAGTATATTACCATGTTTAGTGACATGCACCATTCGCATGATTGCATGCTGAGTGATTGATTGCTCCTTTATTGTCGAGCACTTTGCCAGTTTCATCACTGTTCGGTGCTCCGTTGTGACGCTCACGGGTAGCATGACACAGCGTGGTAGCACGTCAGTTTGACTCTTCCGGTGCTCCGTTGATCCGCTCATGGGTAGTGTGACGCAGCGTGTAGCACGTTAGAGATTCCTCTCCGTCATAGTGTACCGGGAGATGAGAGCATTGCGCTCCCCCATTTATGATTTGGGGTAGGAGTACGTATGTACTCCGACAGCATCCCGTCCACTCGATCACTCATCAGGAGTAGTGTTGCTGAGTGCACGGTTGTCACAGCCCTACCCACTCGGTCCCACTTATGTTGTGAGTTGGCTGACTGGCGTCATCATTGGCATCATATGCATGATGCATTTATTGTTTGTGTTTGTGTTTGTTGCACTTATATGCTGCACATTGCTTGGATACCTTGATTGACATGCATACAGGTCTTCTATACCTTTCGGACTGTTTGTCCTTTTACCGGGTCCTGGTTAGTACAGTTTCTCTCCTGCTTACTTCAGTTTGGCATTTACCTTTATTCATCAGGAGACTGTACGCATGATTAGTGCTAGGTGTTATTTCTTTACTTTGCATATCAACTGTACCTGCTGAGTGTTGGACTCACCCCGCCTCCATTGTTGTTATTTTCAGGTTGATGCTGTCAGGAGGGAGTTCCAGTTGCTAGTCCCCTGCAGACCTCCAGCTATTTGCTATCGTTTGTATTGTTTTTGATTCTCACTTGACTATATTTGGATTTGGATGTTGAATACTTAGATATTATATAGTTTGTCTCGTTGATGGATTTGTTTTCGATTTTATACTACTACATGCCTGCCTGGACGGCAGAAGAGGTAAGAAAAATCGGAATTGGGCTTTACGAGTGTAGTTGAGTAGGGTTGGTTTCGAGTCAGAGTATTACTATGTTGTTTATTTTATTAACTGCGTGGTGGTGACAGCCAGAGGCTGAATACTTATCTAAACTGTGTGGTGATTGGTTTTATTTACTGTTATTATTCCAGCCGCCTGTGGCTGAGGTATTTATGTATGTAGAAATTTTCAGATTGTCCGTCGTACAGGGGAGATGCTGCCGAAATTTCTTCGGACAGGGACTCCTCTGGGGCGTGACAAACTCAAGGGTTAGTATGATGTGGATCTTGTCCCACATGAATTATAGAATTCAGTGGGAGCATTATTTAGTTAAAGGCCTAATTAAATGATTTAAAAAGAATATGATATTTATTTTCTGCATTTTTCTGTTGTAGAATTGCCATGACGTCAAACACGAACATCTTCTCTCTGCGTTCTATCCTTAAGAAGGACAAGCTCAACGGAGCAAATTTCCTGGACTGGTACAGGAATCTGAGAATAGTTCTCACTCAGGAATGTAAACTGTACGTTCTGGAGCAGCCTATTCTAGAGGCACCTCCTACCACTACCACGCGAGCTGACAAAGATGCTTATAAGAAACATCAAGATGACGCATTAGATGTGTACTGTCTTATGCTCGCGACCATGAACTCTGAGCTTCAGAAGCAACATGAGTTGATGAGTGCTTATGATATGGTTGAACATCTTTGTCACCTATATCAAGGACAAGCAAGGCATTGGAAGAGGAACTCCAAAGAATACCTGAAAGATCTTAAGAAGAAGAGAAATAAGATTTCTACTTCAGGTATACATGTTATAGAAGTCAACCTCTCTATTTCTTCATCGTGGGTATTAGATACCGGATGTGCTTCGCACATTTGTACTAATGTACAAGCACTGAGAAATAGCAGGGCATTGACAAAGGGTGAGATAGACCTACGAGTAGGCATGGAGCACGGGTTGCTGCTGTTGCTGTAGGAACTTATCATCTATCTCTGCCCTCTGGGCTTCTACTAGAATTAGATGATTGTTGTTATGTGCCTGCATTAACTAAGAACATTATATTAGTTTCTTGTTTGGACAAGAAAGGTTTCTCGTTTACAATAAAGAACAAATGTTGTTCCGTCTATTTAAACGATATGTTCTATTGTAGTGCACCTCTAATAAACGGACTATATATTCTAGATCTTGAAAGTCCTATTTATAACATAAATACCAAGAGGTTCAAGTCAAATGACCTGAACCAAACCTATCTCTGGCACTGTCGCTTAGGTCATATAAATGACAAGCGCTTATCCCAGCTCCATAAGGATGGTTTGCTGGACTCATTTGATTTTGAATCTTATGAGATGTGTGAGTCATGCCTACTAGGCAAGATGACCAAGACACCCTTT
This sequence comes from Zingiber officinale, assembly GCF_018446385.1. NCBI lineage: Eukaryota > Viridiplantae > Streptophyta > Magnoliopsida > Zingiberales > Zingiberaceae > Zingiber > Zingiber officinale. The sequence continues at coordinate 56,028,637 of NC_055998.1, read as the reverse complement.
AGTGGGCACAGCGAAAGAGTGACTGATTTGTTAGGACTCATACATAGTGATGTATGTGGCCCTTTCAATGTCGCTGCTAGAGGCGATTATAGGTACCTCATCACATTTACTGATGACTTCAGTAGATATGGTTATGTGTACTTGATGACACATAAGTCAGAATCCTTTGAAAAGTTCAAAGAATTCAAGAATGAAGTACAGAACCATCTTGGCAAGAGTATTAAGGTACTTCGATCAGATCGAGGTGGAGAATACCTTAGCCATGAGTTTCGTGACTACCTAGCTGAGTGTGGGATTCTATCCCAACTCACTCCTCCTGGAACACCACAGTGGAATGGTGTATCTGAAAGGAGGAATCGTACCCTATTAGATATGGTACGATCTATGATGAGTCACACAGATCTTCCGATATACTTTTGGGGCTATGCTCTAGACACGGCAGCTTTTATACTCAACCGAGTTCCATCAAAGGCCGTAATAAAGACACCATATAGGATATGGACTGGGAGAGATGCCCAGGTGTCTTTCATGAGGATTTGGGGTTGTGAGGCTTACGTTAGACGTCAAGTCTCAGACAAATTAAGACCCAAATCCGACAAGTGCTACTTTATTGGATATCCCAAGGAAACTAAGGGATATTACTTCTACATTCCCAGTCATCACAAGGTAGTTGTGGCAAAGACTGGGGTCTTTCTAGAAAGGGACTTTGTTTCTAGAAAGACTAGTGGGAGCACGTTCGATCTTGAAGAAGTTCAAGATACGAACGATAGCACTGAAGCCTCGATGGAAGTTGAACTGGAACCACAAAGTGCTGTGGATGATGTTGTTCCACAAGGAGTTGAGGAACAACAACCAGTTCAAGTAGACATACTTCTTCGCAAGTCTGATAGGATACGTCGTCAGCCTGAGAGATACTCATTTCTCTTGTCTGACCATGATGACGTTGTGCTCATAGATGATGAGCCTACCACCTATCATGACGCTGTGATGAGACCAGATTCCGAGAAATGGTTAGAGGCCATGAGATCCGAAATGGAATCCATGTACACCAACCAAGTATGGACTTTGGTTGATCCACCTGAAGGGGTAAAACCCATTGGGTGTAAGTGGGTCTTTAAGAGAAAGACTGACATGGATGGACTTATCTATAAGGGTCGCTTGGTAGCTAAAGGTTTCAAGCAGATTCATGGTATTGACTATGATGAAACCTTTTCTCCAGTAGCGATGTTTAAGTCCATTCGGATCATGCTTGCTATTGCAGCTTACCATGACTATGAGATATGACAGATGGATGTCAAAACCACATTTCTGAATGAAAACCTGCTCGAGGATGTGTACATGACATAACTTGAGGGTTTTGTAGATCCACAGCATACTAGCAGAGTATGCAAGCTGCATAGGTCCATTTATGGACTAAAGCAAGCTTCTCGGAGCTGGAATCTTCGATTCGATGATGCAATCAAACAGTTTGGTTTCATCAAGAACGAAGATGAGCCTTATGTCTACAAGAAGGTTGTAGGGGATATAATTATCTTCCTCATATTGTATATGGATGACATACTACTCATTGGGAAGGACATCCCTATGCTTCAGTCTGTCAAGACCTGGCTAGGGAGTTGCTTCTCAATGAAGGACTTAGGTGAGGCATCCAGCATTCTAGGGATACAGATCTATAGAGATAGATCTAAGAGATTGCTTGGCTTAAATCAGAGTATATATATTGACAAGGTACTCCTTCGGTTTGTCATGCAGAACTCCAAGAAGGGGTTTCTGCCGATGTCACATGGCGTGAGTCTTTCGAAGACTCAAGGTCCCTCTTCTAGAGAGGAGAGAGACCGCATGGATCAGATCCCTTATGCTTCAGCCATAGGATCTATCATGTACGCCATGCTATGTACTCGACTTGATGTCTCGTATGTTTTGAGCATGACGAGCAGATACCAGTCAGATCCAAGTGAAAGTCACTGGATAGTGGTCAAGAATATTCTTAAGTACTTAAGAATGACTAAAGAATATTTCTTGATATATGGAGGCGATGATGAGCTAGCTGTAAAGGGTTACAGTGATGTTAGCTTCTAGACCGACCAGGATAATTATTGATCACTGTCAGGGTTCGTGTTTTGCATAAATGGTGGTGTTGTGAGCTGGAAGAGTTCGAAGCAGGACACAGTAGCTGATTCTACGACAGAGGCAGAGTATATTGCTGCATTAGAGGCAGCAAAGGAGGCAGTTTGGATTCGCAAGTTCGTCACTGAACTTGGGGTGGTTCCTAGCATTGCTGACCCTATTGAGCTCTATTGTGACAACAATGGAGCTATAGCACAGGCGAAGGAACCTCGCTCACACCAGCGGATCAAACACATACTACGGCGCTTCCATCTCATTCGAGAGATTATCGAGAGAGGAGATGCGAAGATTTGCAGAGTACCCATAGAGGCTAACATCGCAGATCCCTTGACCAAGGCTTTGGAATAGAGGAAGCATGATGGTCACACTAGGTCATTGGGGCTTAGAGCCTACACTGATTGACACTAGTGCTAGTGGGAGATTATTAGCTAGAGCCCTAGAGCCAATCATTTGATGATTGCATTATGGACTTGTTGTATCATATTCTATATAAATAAAGACATTTGATTTTTGGTTATTATACTTACTTATATTGGTGCCAAATAAACTAAGTATAATAACGTCCTTGAGTAGAAGGTTCTTACCTATATCAATCGGTTAGCTGAACCGATAGTGAGATGATATAGGGAACACTACTCTTAATCATTCCTAGTCGAGTATTAACATTCAGGGACAATGTTAATGCAATAAGACTAGCATGTAGGTCAACTCGATGAATTGATCTCACAAGTCATGGATATAGAGATATCAAGTTGACACATGGGTATGCATTAGAGAATGTATACTGAATGACCCGCCATGAGAAAATATCATGGATCGTTATATGAGTGTCATATGCTTTCTCATGTGGCTATTAGTATGACTACTAGTCCTTGGACCTGAAGTCACCATGGATCCCTACATAAGGAGTTATGTACTTTGGTTTCGTCAAACGTCACTCGTAACTGGGTGGACTATAAAGGCGATTACTGGGTATGTAACGAATTATGCAGAGGGATGTGAGTGATGTAGATGAGATCTATCCCTCCTATATGATGGGAGAGACATCGGTATTCTTGATAGAGTGAGACCACGAAGTGCATGGCCATGCCCAAATGAGTCAATATGAGATATTGAGCTCATTTTGGTTTAGTGAGTCTACTTGGAGTTTAAGATTTAGATTAATTAGATGATGACACGGTCTATGCCTCACATTGATCAATCTAGATATCTTGGATAGAAGGACACTTGTCATATATTGTGAGGAGTCTCAATTAGTAGTCACAAGGTGATGTTGGATCTCAACATTCTTGTAACTTGGGTAGTAATGATGTATTGCTAGATACCGCTCATTACTTATGGTCCTAAATGGGTTTAGGGGTATTGCCAACGTTACAAGAACTTATTGGGTCACACACAAAGAACAAGTGGATGAAGATTAAGTTCATATGATGAACCAAGAGGATTAGATTCATGTGATGAATCAAATTGGATTAAGAGTAATCCTAATTGGACTAATTGAGTTAGACTCAAGTAAATTCATGTGTTCAATGAGTCTAATTTAGATTATGACTCATTGAATCAATTGAATTAAATGAATTAGATTCATTATATTAAATTGACTTGAATTAAATGGTTGGATTAGATTAACCATGAGAGAGATTAAGTCAGTTTGACATGACTTGAGAGGAAGAGGAAGAGTCAAGTTTGACTTGACTATTTGCCACATCATTAGTGATTTGGCATTAGGAGGACTAATGATGATGTGCCACATCATCAAAGTGTGCCACCTCATGGGGGTTACAAATATATTCTCTTTAATGGTCACATTTAATGAGAATGGAGGTTACCTTTTTGGTTTTGAATGAGAATGAATTTTTCATTCACTCACATTCACATCATCTTCTTCCTCAAGCTCTCTTTTTGCTCCTTCTCTTCTCTTGGTCGTGGGTTTCAAGCAAGGGAGAAGAAAGGAGAGTGAATCTAATCCAAGAAGAAAGGTTAGTGAAAGTCACATAGAGTTTTTAGAGGAGTGTGTTCTCTTCTTTTCTTTTCTTCATCTTCCAATCCTATCCGAGAGCATCAAGAAGTGCTAGGACACTTGTTGTGTTCTCTTCTCCATCCTTGAGTGTTAGAGAACACTTCTTGTTCGTGTGGATACTACTAGAGGTGTGTACATTTGAACACACTCGAGATCCGGCGTACCTTGGACGAGCGGGATTTGCAATGGGCACGCAACAAGGGTAACTTTCTAAACATGTAGATGTAAGTGTAGATCTAGTTAGTAAACTCGTACATGTAAATTTTTGTTCTATACTCTTCGCACGGATCCGGTGGCATGGGGGTTTCAGGGTTTCTGCGACGCGAAAAAGCGGTTTTCGCGGCGCGAAAAACCCAACACATCCTTACTTTTGAGAAGATACACATAATAATATTTTATATTATCATCTACAAAAGTGATGAGATATTTATTCCCACCACATGTTAGTGTACCTTTGAGATCGCACATGTCAGTGTGAATTAGCCCGAGTGGTTCAATGCTTCTCTCAACATGTTGAAAGTATGACCTAATCATTTTTGTCAACACAAGTCTCACACTTGTGTTTTGGGTTAAGGTGGAATGTAGGTATGCTTTGCATATTTATTAATCTACACAACACATCATAGTCAACATGCCCTAGTCTACCATACTATAACTATGAAGACTCAAGTATATAAGTAGAAAAGCTTTCATCTTTATTTATCTTAGGCCTAATGGCCAATACATTGAGCTTGAATAGCACATTAGATATGTAGCCCCTTCCTACAAACATTCTATTCTTAGACATTATAACTTTGTCTGCTTCAAAAATAATATGAAAGTCATGTTTGCTTAATAGTGATCCAGACACTAGATTTTTCTGAATCTCTGGAACATACAACATATTGTTCAGAGTAAGGTCCTTGCTCGAGGTCATCTTCAGCACTACTTTTCCTTGGCCCATGATGTCCAAGGTTACTGACTTCTTTAAAGTTGTGGAACAACTCCTTATTACAGCAAACATGTCTAGTGGCTACAGTATCGATCCACCATTGCTGCAGGTTAGAACTAATCAAGTTCAGTTCTGAGACCACTATATAGAGGTCATCCATTTTATGGTCCCTTGTTCAGGTTGGCCTCCTGCTTCTTCTTTGGCTTTATATACTCTAAAAATTTGTGACCGACTCAATCATTATTGAAGCACTTCCCAGAGAACTTTTTTTGCTGATACCTCCTCTAGGTCCCATCTTGGAAGACTTGAGGTTCTTCTGTTTCGAGTTTTAACCATGCTCGACCACATTGGCTTTTACAGTAGCCTAAGAGAATATCTTTCTGTTTGAACTCTTGTTGTCTTTTTTGATGAGAAGTCTAACAATGAGTTTCTCAACAATCATCTCCTTCCGCTTGTACTTTAGGTAGTTCTTGAAGTCCTTCCAGCTAGGAGGCAGCTTCTCAATAATAGTAGCTAGTTGGAAGGTTTCACTCAGAATCATCCCTTCTGAGTGGATCCCACGATAAACTTCTTGGCCCCCTGCATCCTCCATCTTGTACTTCTTATCCAAGGACTCCCATAAATTCTTAGTCATTCTCTTTGTGTTATACACAACGTATAGTGAGTTAGCAAAGCTATTGAGGATGTAGTTTCGGCAAAGGTACTCAGAATGAGTCCATTCCTTGACTGCATTGATGATTTGCGCATTAGCATCCTCAGTACACTTAGGAGGGTCCTTGGTCAAGAACTGAGCTAGATCTAGCGTGGTTAAGTAGAAGAGCATCTTCTACTGCCACCTCTTGAAGTTCACTCCAATGAACTTCTCTATCCTTTTCCTGTGGTTGATTGACACAGTTCCAATTGGGGCGGAGGGGGCCTTCATGTGTTGAGTCTATTGCACCTCAACACTTTATTTTGTGGACATATCAATAGAACTGAGCTTGTTTCAAGACTCGGTTCTATGGAGGAACTCATTGTTAGACTTCATATCGAAGAAGACAACAAGAGTTCAGAGAAAAAGCTATTATCTCATGCTACTGTGAAAGCCAACATGATCGAGCATGGTCAAAACTTGAAATGAAAAACCCCCAAGTCTTTTAAGATGGGACCTAGAGGAGGCATCAGCAAAAAGATGTTCACTGGGAAGTGCTTCAACTATAACTGAGTCTGTCACAAATCTTTGGAGTGCAAAAAGCCAAAGAAGAAGTAAGAGACCAACTTGAACAAGAGACCAGAAATGGATGACCTCTACACAGTGGTCTTAGAACTAAACCTGATCGATTCAAACCTGCAACAATGGTCGATCGATACTGGAGCCACCAGATATGTCTGTTGCAATAAGGAGCCGCTCCACAACTTTGAAGAAGCCAATGGAGACAAGATATTTATGGGGAACTCAGCAACGTTGGGCATCATGGGCTAAGAAAAAGTAATGCTGAAGATGACCTCGGGTAAGGAACTTACTCTGAACAATGTGTTGTATGTTCTAGAAATTCAGAGGAATCTAGTGTTCGGATCACTATTAAGCAAACATGACTTTCGTATTATTTCTGAGTCAGATAGAATTGTACTATCCAAGAATGGAATGTTTATATGAAGGGGCTATGTATCTGATGGGCTATTCAAGCTTAATATAATGGTCATTAGGCCTAAGATAAATAAAGATGAAAGCTCTTTTACTTATATGCTTGAGTCTTTATATTTATGACATAGTGGATTATGACATGTTAATTATGATGTGTTGCGTAGATTAATAAACATGCAAAACATACCTACATTCCACTGTGACTCAAAACACAATCATGAGACTTGTGTTAAAGCAAAAATGCCCCATGGTTGATTGGCAAAGACTCAATTCTATTAGATGGCCACAAAATAAAGTGTTGAGGTGCAACAAACTCAACACATGAAGGTCCTGATTAGAACTATGTCAATCAACCACGGGGAAAGGCCAGAGAAGTTCACTGGAGTGAACTTTAAGAGGTGACAGTAGAAGATGCTCTTCTCCTTGACCACACTCAATCTGTCTTAGTTTTTGATTGAGGACCCTCCCAAGCATGCTGAGAATGCTGATGCGCAAACCATTAGTGTAGTCGAGGCATAGATTCATTCTGAGTACATTTGTCAAAACTATATCCTCAATAGCCTTGTTAACTCGCTATACGCTGTGTATAACATGAAAAGAATGACTAAAGAGTTGTGGGAGTCCTTGGATAAGAAGTACAAGAAGGAGGATGCAAGGGCCAAGAAGTTCATTGTGAGTTGATTCTTGCACTATAAGATGATTGATTCCAAGATGGTGATAAACCAAGTCTAGGAGCTTCAGGTGATCTTGCACGAGATCCACTTAGAAGAGATGATTTTGAGTGAACCTTTTAGATGACTACTATCATTGAGAAACTGCCTCCCAACTAGAAGGACTTCAAGAACTATCTGAAGCACAAATGGAACTTCTTTCCTCTTCCATCTCTTTTCCATTCATTTATATCTAATACTTTTCTCCATCTCCCTCGTGATGGCCTTGGGTCGGGTACGGCAGGGGCGCTGGGGGCGAGCGTTTCACCTTTTGCCACAATTTATATCCAACACTTTTCTCCATCTCCCTTCCATGAATCCTAATTTTAGAGCCCTCTCCTTCTTCCTATGACTCATCTCCTTGCTCTCTTCTCCCATTAAGAGTTCTTCCTCTTTGTCTTTCGAGATTGAATGCTAGGGTTTATAAAGTCAGTGGTGAGTAGTTTTGGTACTTCACCGAAAGTTTCCTCCCCTTCAAGCTAAGTATTGAAAGCCCTTCTCCTTTTCTCGATCCTCCCTCCCTCATCGATCTTTAGTCTCCTCTTCTTTTATTCCTCTATGAGTTGAAGCCAAGCGATGGCGACGGTGCTAGTGGTGGAGGAAATAGGGCATGGAAAGATCGAGATCAAGCAGATCAAGAATTCCACCAACTGGAAGGTCACCTTCTCTAAGTGCCGCAATGGGATAATTAAGTAGATGAGAGAGATCAACATCCTCTATGAAGAGCAGGTCTCCATCATCATATTCTCAAGCTCTGGCAAGATGTCTGAGTACTGCAACCCCTCCACAATGTGAGTTTGCACACGATATGTTTATTTTTAAAGAAACTTTTTTTGCTCATTTTTTGTGTGGTAAGTGAATTTTGAGACTCTGAATGACGCTTGTGAATGGAACTGTATCAGCTTGCCGAAGGTTTTGGAGAGGTACCAGATGAACTTCGACAAAAATATCTGGGATGCAAAGCATTGGTAACATTGCCACAAAATAAAGAAAGAAAAAGATATTGCTTTGTTTCTTTTCGTTTGTTTCAAAAGGCTCCTTTTTATCCATAAATGGAAATGATAAGGCTAAGATTTTTTTTTTTTTTTTCTGATTTTTAAAGCAAATCATGGAGATTCTAATTCTTTGATTTTTTTTTTCTTTTTGTCATCTCATTCTTATAAAACCTTATTTTCCTTTATTTTCAAAAGACTCTTTTACAAAGTTTGAGTGTTGAAATTGAACGAGTAAAGAAAGAGAACAACAACATGCAGATTGAACTAAAGTTTATTGTGCTAATTTATTGTTTGATTTATATTATTCACTGCATCACTAATTTGGTGAAGTTTTGTTGTATTATGATGACTTTGTTTTGTGGAATTATTAGGCATCTTAAGGGTGAGGATCTGAACTCCCTTTACCCAGAAGAATTAATTCCAATCGAAGAAGTCCTTTAGATTGGTCTTACAAGTGTAAGGGAGAAGCGAGTGAGAAATTTGTTTGATAAATTTTTTATTGTTAGTGTAACTGTGATAATCTGTGTTGTTGTTGAATCCTTAGTCATCAATTTTGTTCCCCCTACTGGATGGAGATTTAGAAGATGCACAAAAAGAATGTCAGCATATAAAAATCCTTTGTGTTGCAATTTATTGTTTTTATTTTTTATTTTTTTTTGCTCCTAAAGAGTTTTATCTATTATATAGGAAAAGTTACTTGAGGTGGAGAACAAGCAACTGACTTATATGCTGGTAATCTTCTTATCAGATGATCTTTACAGCTCGGGTGTGTTTCACAGCTTCAAATGTTATACCTATTTCTTGATTTACAAAATTTGATAGTTGTCGGATCAATTATTATGGCAATACTCTATTATGACTTTTCATGTCTTAGTAGAGGAATATTAATAATGGGACATATTTAATCCAAAGTAACTTGCAGATACAGGGACATGCCCTTTTATCATTCTCTTGGACACATTTGAGGCAATATTTAGCCTCTTTAGCAAGTCTTCTCTAGCAGTTAACCTAATGGAATTTAGATATCTACATGGTCATCTCTAGCTAAGCTTAAGTTAGGCGATTCTTCTGCTAATATCTAGTTATAAGAGATTTCCATTTTATTTATCACTTTTTGTTAGACATTTTAATTACTTCATAATGTTTCTATTAACACTTGGTCCTTGCAAGTTTAGCACCATCAACAAATGGCAATAATGGACGGAAGCACTTTTTAGGTAATTAAAAAATATAGAGCGCCCATTGAAAACAAACATTGAAGAATTTGAAAAAAAAAATTAACTGATTTTGAAAAGAAACTTTAGATGGCAGTATTACCGTATTTATAAATTAATTTTGGAAGTGCATTGTTTTGAATAAAAGCTCCAAGGACATGAATTTTATCGAACACTTTAATTAGGGGGCGGATCCTCTGATCCGCAAAGGCTGAATCAATTCATGATCCAACCTTTACATTGGTGGAGGACAATGGACCCCCACCTGTTAACAGATGGAGGCCATTGCCTCCCACCAATCCTCTTGCCCCGATCCAAGAGTGGACCAGGACAAGGGGATCAGAGGATCCGGTCCCCTTTAATTACCTCTCAAGGTGCTTTGACCGTTAAAAACCAACAAAATGCGCTTTGACCCTAAGATTCTCTAGAGAAGCACTCTTGAACCTAGGCTAAGCTATTCCAATTTCGTATCCTCTTTTTCCTCTCTATTAAGGCTGCATTGCTTGCTTAAGTTCTGAATAGTAAATTTCAAATTTTCTTTTGGCAGTTACAGATACCATTGTGCAACTACTATCTTTAGTTTCACAAATCAATAAATTTATTTTGGCTCTTTAACAAGGACTCAAATGTTTCACAAATCAGTAAGATTATTTTGTTGTGGTATTCTCTACCACCTCTTTTACAAGGAAGGATTATTTCCAGTTTTACTTCATAAAACTATCCTTCATCCTCTACCAAATCTATCAAACATTGAAAGGAGCTATTTTTGTCCTTCTACTCCTTTAACTTCCGTTGGCTTGTTTTAGGCGGTGGTCAAATCTCTTTGACTTAAAGTAGCCTTTTGCCAGTTTGTTGGAAGACCAAAAGGTCAAGCCACGACAAGTGGTAATTTTTTGTTTTATGTTTTATTTTATTATCTCCTTCGCGAGATTGCTTAAATTGCTACTCTTTATAACTAAAGCAATATTTGAATCTTCAGTGAATTGATGTTGCTTAATTCTCCTCTTTGACTTTAAAAGAGTAAATTAGTTCTTTGTATTGCAAAAGTCCTGTCTTCTTAGTTTTGATGGAGAAAAATTGACCCATTCCCTTTAAAGATTGCACATCAAAAGCATTTCAAACAATCTGATACAAACTAGTGTTCTAGCTATAACTAATTCTTCTCTAGTTGAATTGTTAAAAAAAAGGATGTCATCTGATAGTTCGTTAAATACTGACTTATCAGAAAAGATACTCGTCTTGGTCTGAGACTTTGGGTTGTGGTTGGCATCTGCCTGGGTGTTCTAATTGTGTTTATTCTGGTCATTTTATCTATATGGATCACATCCAAGAGGAAGACAAAGATGTTAGTTAGAGTCCTAGAACCAATCATTTGATGATTGTTGTATGGACTCATTGTATTATATTTCTTATATATATAAAGACATTTGTTTTGGTTATTATACTTACTTGTATTGGTGTCAAATAACTAAGTATAATAGCGTCCTTGAGTAGAAGATTCTTACTTATATCAATCGATTGGTTGAATCGATAGTGAGATGATATAGGGAACATTACTCTTAATCATTCCTAGTCGAGTATTAACATTTAGGGACAATGTTAATGCGACGAGACTAGCATGTAGGTCAACTCGATGACTTGATCTCACAAGTCATGGATATAGAGATATTAAGTTGACACATGAGTATGCATTGGAGAATGTATACTGAATGACCCGCCATGAGAAAGTATCATGGATCGTTATATGAGTGTCATATACTTTCTCATGTGGCTATTAGTATGACTACTAGTCCTTGACCTGAAGTCACCATGGTTTCCTACATAAGGAGTTACGTACTTTGGCTTCGTCAAACGTCACCTTTAACTGGGTGGACTATAAAGGCGATTACTGGGTATGTAACAAATTATGTGGAGGGATGTGAGTGATGTAGATGGGATCTATCCCTCCTATATGACGGGAGTGACATCGATATTCTTGATAGAGTGAGACCACTAAGTGCATGACCATGCCCAAATGAGTCAATATGAGATATTGAGCTCATTTGATTGAGCGAGTCTACTTGGAGTTCAAGATTTAGATTGATTAGATGATGACACAGTCTATGCCTCATATTGATCAATCTAGATGTCTAGGATAGAAGGACAATGCCATATATTGTGAAGAGTCACAATTAGTAGTCACAATGTGATGTTGGATCTCAACATTCTTGTAACTTGGGTAGTAATGATGTGTTGCTAGATACCGCTCATTACTTATATTTCTAAATGGGTTTAGGAGCATTTCCAATGTTATAAGAACCTATAGGGTCACACACAAAGGGCAATTAGATGGAGATTAGGTTCATTTAATGAACCTAAAGGATTAGGTTCATGTGATGAACCAAATTGGATTAAGAGTAATCCAAATTAGGCTAATTGAGTTGGTCTCAATTTGGTTCATGTGCTAGATGAGTCTAATTTGGACTTAGACTCATTGAATCAATTTAATTCAATGAATAGAGATTCATTAAATTAAAATTGACTTGAACCAATGGTTAGATTAGATCAACCATGGGAGAGAAGTGGTCAAGTTTGACTTGACTTGAGAGGAAGATGAAGGGTCAAGTTTGACTTGACCATTTGCCACCTCATTGGTGAGTTGACATTAAGTGGGCTAATAGTGATGCTCCATATCATCATGGTTACTTAAGTGGGATGCCACCTCATGGGAGTTACCAAGAGTTGTGACTCTTGGTATCCCATGGAGATAAAACTCCCTCTTAATGTGGCCGGCCACATGAATTCAAGGGTAAGTTTCATTTTGTGTTTAAACCTCCTTCTTCTTCCTCAAGCTCTCTCTTCTTGTAAAATACCAGAAAATAGGCGAATATTAATAAGAGAATTTTCCGGAATTTTTGGAAATTTTTCGGGAATTTTTCGGAGCTCGTACGGATAAGTTCACGGGGATAAAAACGGGGCCCGGAAAAGCCTGTTTAGGTACCCTGTTTTAATGAGGAAAAATTTTAATTTCTTTTCCCTTTTTCCTTTTTCTTTTTCTTGTTTTTCGCCGTTCTTTTTTCCCTCTCCCTCGCGCACCCGAGCCGCACTTCTTCCCCCGCCCGACGCCGTGCCCTAACAGCACACACGGCGGTTTCCTTCTTCCCTCATCTCTAGCGACGCTGCCCTTCTCCACACCGTCACCTCTGCCCCGGCTCCAGCGACGCCGACTTCTTCCTCTGTGCCGAGCCCTAGCGTCGAGCCGCACCGCCGACGCCACTGCCGGCACCGATTTCCCAGCGCCGGCCGCCGTCGCCTGTGACTTAGCATCGCCGGGTGTCGCTTCTCAACCCTCACGTTGGCCTTCCCTCTCCCTTCCGAGGCAGCGCCGAGCACAGGAACCCTACCGCCGGCTATCTTCTCCTTTTCTTCTGGGTTCTGCCGTGGCCACCATTTGGGATCCGTATGCCGCCCTTGCCCTCTGCTCTAGTTTACTGCCTCAGTAGCCCCTTGCTGGAAACAACACCGGAGCCCTAAATCCTCCGTTCTCTATTCCAGTGAGTTACTGGATGAAGGTAAGGATCAGGTTGCAATTTTAGTTGTGCACTTGTATTTGATTGGGTAGTTGATGCATTCGTAGTGTGATTTTTGGATTCGATTGTTGGAAGGCACCTAGTTGGTTCCGGCTATCACAGCATTAATAGTTGTTGCTGTCCCTGCTTGATTCCGGCCATCACACCCCTGTCAACAGATTGGCACATCTGAGGTAAGATTAGGTTGTAAGATGGGTTGTTGTTTGATTTGTGATTCCTTATTATTGATCTCGACTTGATCCGATCCGTGGGAGGGATTTCAGCAGGGAGTTTGTGTTCGTGGATTTGCTTGGTTCCAGATCAACAGTAGGTTGTTTCGTGGAAAGTTTTGTTGTCGATCACCACTTCCTTCTTCTTGATCCGCTTAATTTGAGGTAAGGTGTAGAGCATTTTATACATGCTATAGAATATAGTTCTGATTTGATTGTTTAGAATGGATGATTATGAGTAGATTGAGGTTGTGTATATTGATTAGGGTTGTCCTAATTTAGGGTTAGAGAGTTCATTTAGCTATTTATAAGAATCGTAGCTAAATAAAAATATACACATTGATTTCACAGGACTTTGACGCGAGACGAGTATCTCGGAGTCGATTGACATTTCGATTGAGGCGGTACTTTTGACTTATTGTCTTTGATACGCTTAGTAATTAAATTAACAAGATGCATTAATTGTGTTTCTTACTTGTTTCGGTTAATCACCGCCCAATACACGCTACCTGTTGATTGATTGTTTGTTTACATCTTGTATGGATATGCACCGATTCCACACGCCGCCGGGTAGTGATATAACCATATTTTACCATGTCGACCTAGGTTCGATACCTTATAGGATCGATACCTGATATGATTCATTCGCTTGCACATTATGATATATCCAAGATCGTTTAGTATATTACCATGTTTAGTGACACGCACCATTCGCATTGCTTATTTGAGTGATCGATTGCTCCTTTATTGTGAGCACTTTGCGCTTCATCATCGGTGCTCCGTTGTGGCATGGGTGCGGGACACGCGGTAACATTCTTCCGGTGCTCCGTTGATCCGCTCATGGGTAGCGTGCAGCACGTTAGAGATTCCTCCCGTCATAGTGTACGAGACGATTGCGCTCCCCCATTTATGATTTGGGGTAGGAGTATACGTGTACTCCGACAAGATCCCGTCCACTCGATCACTCATCAGGAGTAGTTCCTACCCACTTGGTCCCACTTATGTTGTGAGTTGGCTGACTGACGTCAGGGGTGACCACGATGCATTTATTGTTGTGTTTGTGTTTGTTGCACTTATATGCGCATTGCTTGGATACCTTGATCGATACGCATACAGTCTTCTATACCTTCGATCGTTTGTCCTTTTACCGGTCCTGGTTAGTCTGATTCTCTTCGCTTTCTTCGGTTTGTAATTACCTTTATCTTTATCGAGACACGCATGATTAGTGCTAGGTGTTATTTCTTTACTTTGCATATCAATTGTACCTGCTGAGTGTTGGACTTACCCCGCCTCCATTGTTGTTATTTTCAGGTTGATGCTGTCAGGAGGGAGTTCCAGTTGCTAGTCCCCTGCAGACCTCCAGCTATTTGCTATCGTTTGTATTGTTTTTGATTCTCACTTGACTATATTTGGATTTGGATGTTGAATACTTAGATATTATATAATTTGTCCCGTTGATAGATTTGTTTTCGATTTTATACTACTACATGCCTGCCTGGACGGCAGAAGAGGTAAGAAAAATCGAATTTGGGCTTTACGAGTGTAGTTGAGTAGAGTTGATTTCGAGTCAGAGTGTTACTATGTTGTTTATTTTATTAACTGCGTGGTTGTGACAGCCAGAGGCTGAATACTTATATAAACTGCGTGGTGATTGGTTTTTATTTACTGTTATTATTCCAGCCGTCTGTGGCTGAGGTATATGAGTTATGTAGAAGTTTCAGATTGTCCGCCGTACAGGGGAGGTGCTGCCGAAATTTCTTCGGACAGGGACTCCTCTGGGGCGTAACACTTCTCTCCCTCTCCTCCACCTTGGCCGAACCATTCAAAGGTGCTAGCACACCTTTTTGTTTGATTTCTTCATCTCTTACTTGTGTGGATACACATAGAGGAGTATCTACTTTGATACTCTCGAGATCCGGCGAACCTTGGACGAGCGGGATTAAGCGAAGGATATCGCATCAAGGGTAAAGCTCTTCTCCTTTGTAGATCTAGTTTAGATCTAGGTTAGAAACTCGTACATGTAAAGTTTTTTGAAATTTATTTCTTCGCACGGATCCGGTGGTGGGGTTTCGGGGTTTCCGCAACGCAAAAAGCGGTTTTTGCGGCCCGAAAAACCCAACATCCAGGATCACATCCAAGAGGAAGACAAAGAAGACTAATAAAAACATGGCAGTATCACAAATCCCATCTGTGACGAAGAAAATCCCTTGGGACATAGTTGGCAATCAATTCTCGGATCAAATTCTATAGGAAAATGAAGGGCCTCTTGTCCCAGCCATGACAAATTTAGTGACAAGGAATCAGTGAAGACAATTGCAGCACAACTGACCAATAGAAATTCATGTAATGCTAAAAACATTGGCCCGTGCTGCTCAGCTCGCCACAATGATAGAGCTGGGAGTGGTTGTTTTGGTGATGAAGGTAGCTCTATATCTACTAGGAAAGCATATTCAGCATTTCCACTTGTATTTCCTTTAGTTGGACTACCCAAGTCCTCGCATCTCGGTTGGGACCATTGGTTTTCCTTAAGGGATCTTGAGCTCACAACAAGTCGTTTCTCAAATGACAATGTCCTCAGGGAAGGTGGATATGGAGTTGTCTATTGTGGGCGTTTGATAAATGGTATTGAGGTTGCAGTAAAGAAGCTAAGTTCATTGCTCCCTTTCATTCAGGTTCTTGTTACCTCAAAATAATGTACTAATGCTCACTCATTGAATTATGTAGAGGACAAGCAGAGAAGGAATTCAGAGTAGAGGTGGAAGCCATTGGTCATGTTCGGCATAAGAATCTAGTTAGGCTTTTGGGGTATTGCATAGAAGGAATTCACAGGTGAAAAGTTTGAGTTGTTCATTTAGTTACTTCCATTGAGATGATTACATAGATCGACTGATGTTAACTGGATGCTTGTGTCTGAGTATGTCAACAATGGAAACTTAGAGTAGCGGCTACATGGAGCTATGCATCAAAGAGGCATCCTTAGTTGGGAGAAGCGCATGAAGGTCATCCTTGGCACAACAAAGGCATAAGCTCAATCCTCAACAATTCTTCTTCTTTTCAGTCTTCTATACTACAGTTTGAGTTGCCTAGCTTACTCCTTTCAGGCTTGCTTACTTGCATGAAGCAATCAAATCAAAAGTAGTGTCAATAAGAGTTCTAACAATTTTAATTTTTCTATTAAAATTTTGATCAACAATTATTAGAGGTAAAAGAGAAATACATAATTTTGAAGTGTTGATAAAGAGACAAAGATCAACCACTATAATCCAAAAGCATGTGAGAAAATGGTCTACTAGGAAGATCTTTAATGAGCATATGAGGGATGTTATACTATTGCAGTCTGGTAACATACTTCTATCACCACTCTTTGGTATTTTTATTATTTCTTTTGGTTTATTATAACTCGTATGCATATAATATTGCTTTTATCTTAAAGGAAAAGTGTATTAACTAGTTTTTATACCTCTCATATCTTTTAGTTCCATCAATTATTACAACACTTGGCAAAAACTATTAGAGTGGTAAGACTCATTGATGGTTCTCCCATTATTCATTTGTTATTTTTTTCTTATGGATCTTTATAAATGTGCTTTGTGATCCTTCCTTATTGTAGTTCAATAACTTATATTGTGGTATTATTGAAATAACTACTAGTTATTGTTTTACTGTAGCATCGTTGAATGTACTTGTTGTGTGTTGTAACTGAATGTCGACATTTAGAAAATTAAAAATGACAATTTGACAGTGAAAACTTCTTGTTTAATGGAGGATTTTGTTAGTCTTCAACAAATATCATCTTTATATGTGCTACTTACTATTTCATGACAATGATACATCAGTTTATTGGATTGTAGATGCGCCACTCTTCTTTAATTCTAGAAAATTTTATGTAACACAAACTTTGATGACTCTCAATTTGTTCATTTGATTATAAATGGTCTCAATTAATCTTCTATGATTTACTTCAAGTTCACCATCATTTACATTGGAATTTGTAAGATGTCCAATTTTAATCATCATTTTCTGTTAGGGTACAATTGTTTCATTTTTTAGGACTTAGTGGATATGTATGCTCAACTTCTAGCTCATCATACTTAAGTTTATTTTTATTTTAACTGAATCATGTTTCTGATTTTGTATTTATGTGCTTTACTCCCTAATTTTTATCTTTCCTACCTAATTAAACATCTTGTGACATGTTAATTATCTATTTTGCCATCTCTTATTTAGACTTTGTTAATGTGCAATCTGTTTAGATAAATTGTTGTTGCTACTTGTGCTTACACTTCTATTGTAATATCCAAATTAAAAGTTAGAACTCATTGTTTTTCTAAATAAAAAGATTTAAATCCATTTCATCAATGAAATTCAAAAGAACTTGTATTTTCTTCCCACCTTAAAGTGATGAGAGACTTGTACTTTCTTCCCACCTTAAAGTGATGAGTTTGCCTAGTTGTTTTACAAAATTAACTTTTTTCTATATGCAATATAGAAAAAATGCCTAAATTCTACAAAGAATAGTAGTCTTTGTGAGCTGCATCGAATTGCTATCATGAGTTCTTTTTAATTTTATTTTTCTATTATCTTCTATGATCTTGTGTAGTTGTGTACAAGAAACATAGGAAATATACCTCTTGTTTTGATTGCAGCTTTATGTCGGGACAAATCAAATCCATTTGGTGATTTTATCAAATGTAGCCAAGATGGAAATGCATACATATCATTTGGCCAGTGGGTAAGTAGTGTTCCACTTTAAGCTTTAATTCAAGCAACATTCATTTCATTTATTTAGGGAACTTTTAATCACAATTTAAAGTTATCCATGTACCTATTTTCTTTGACTACAACATCAACAACAACAAGCCATTAATTATTGCCATTTATTCAGGGAACTTTTATAAAGAGAGCAGGATTTAGGTTTACTACTTGAAACTTGGATATATTTAATGTCATGTGTGTCATGTAGATAATTGGTCCATTAATTTGTGAAACTAGAATGAAGTTAAAATTAATCTATTTCTATAACATTGGTCAATTGAATTTCAATAATTGAAAAGATGTTTTATGCTATGTTTATATATAGAAGAATTCATACTTAATGGTGAAGAATTTGAAAGTTATTTAATTCTTCTTTGAGCCTGAGTTGGGCGAAGTATATTTATTTATAAAAATAAAGCTTCCATCTCCTTTCTATTTTTTTTTAAGATTAGATTTCTTTGGTTTATACTCTGGACACTCCAAGATATGTATTATATTTTGGCACCAAGAAACTCTATATTCACAGAGACCTTATAAGCTTTTATTTGCAAATTGACAGGTTGGTGCATTAGTCTTGTATATCTATGTTTTTCATAGCTTGCACTGCCACCATGTCAAAACTTTGATGGAGCATAAGAGGCAAAGCTTCCAACTAGACATCCTTTGGAGAACTCTGAAACTGAGAAAGTTCCATTACTAACTTCAAGAGAGGTTGAATCTACTAGACTTAAGAAACATCAAATATTGTATATATATGTTTGTAAGAAGTATTGTATATATGT